>NC_065962.1:4955000-5255000 GCF_021464435.1 Cataglyphis hispanica | reverse complement strand
ATCTATTTTATCTGTACACTTGTAACGATGCATCCCCAATCGTTCCCGACACGTCACCCGTCGGAAGTCTGCCGCCCGGTGAACACCAGCCGGGCAGAGGCAGAGGCGCTTAGCGCCCATTTTTAAACAAGCGTACGATGTTTATGACAAACACAAGCCGTTAGTGTTTGTCATAAACAAAGCGAGCACCGAACGGTACCGAACGTTTCCGGCGAATGCCGATCGCCGAAACGCGCGCTATCGGAGGCCCGCGTCGTCTCCCCCACCTCGAGGGGGATGCGAACGGCGCGGGTGTTACGCTCGCTTCGGTAGGGTATAAAAAGCCCTACCGAACGCCAGACGAAAACCAGACCGACACCTGATTCCGCTCGAGCAGTACGCTCCGAGATAATACCAGAAACCGATCCACGCCGTCGAAAGACAGTGAACCGGAGGTTGACGAGTTCGCAGCCTCCGTCGAGTATTCTCGACTATCTGTTCTCGAGACGAAACTCCAGTCTGCAAACCATCCGTATAAGAACGAGAGTGGACGAGTTCGCCGCTTTCCTCGAGAATTCTCGAGCTATTACGGTCCTGTCACCTGACCATCCAACCCTGCGTACAGGACAAGAGAGTGGACGAGTTCGCCGCTTTCCTCGAGTATTCTCGAGACCTAACGCTCCGACCATCCGAACGTCCGAACTTGCACCGCGTCATCGACGCATCTACCCGACTGCAGGCCTGACACCCTGCAGTCCGCGCCGAACACCCAGCCGCACGTAACACGCGTTTGAACTCACGTATCTCGCACGATATCAAATTGCGAGATATCGAGATACTGACACACGGTGTCAATACGCGCCCGCCTTACCGCGCGCACCTCGCATCAATAAGGGCGAGATGACAACACGCATCCGCCTTACCGCGCGCACCTCGCGCCAATAACCGCGAGGCCGACAACACGAGCCCGTCTCACCGCGCGCACCCCGCGCCACGAGCCGGGCCCTTTAACTAGACGCGCAAAACACCGTCTAGACTCGCGTCATAATACACGCTCGTAGTATTATCAGCATAACACGATTTATTGTAAACGTTCGTCCGATTGTAAAGTTGACCATTGCCTAGAGTGACAAATAAACGACGTACCTAACAACTCACGTCTGTTGCGTTTCAACCCACTTCACGAATCCTGATCCCGATTGCGCTGTCCGCGCGCGTATTCGAAACCGCTCGTGAAACGGCCCGTTACACACTTGTATTTTTATTATATTTATCAATCTTGTGCGGACTATCCTAAAAAGGAATCCCAGCACCCACCAAATTAATAAATCGTTGCGTTAATAAAAATAAGTGTGCATATAAACAAAACTTCAAATTAAAAGAAATCACATTTTTCTTTAAAAAAAACCCAAAGCAGACTATGCTAAAAAGGATTCCCAGAACCCATCAAGTTTTTCTGAAGATGTAATTCCTCTTGATCTATTTTATCTGTACATTTGTATTTTTATCATCCACAGGGCTGGGGGGAGAAGGAGGAGGAGGAGGAGGAGAGGAATGCAATGGGACATCTCTACTGTCTTCGGCGGCCGATATTTTACCGGCTGCTGACACCTCGGACATCTTGTCGACTTTCTCTCTCTCACTCTATTTTCTCTCGTTTTTCCAGCTCGTCGGAACCAATCAAACAGCCGGCCACTATAGGACAAACCAATCGGAGCGCTCGGTCCCCGGGGCGGAGAGACCTACTCTTCGCTTAAATGCCACATCTAACTCTCACTCTTGTAAGATTTCAGTTAGCCCACCGCACTAGGACCCCGACCAGAAAAGCAGAGGACCCAGGTTCCAGCCCGAGTATTTCCAGCCCAGGAAAAAATAAAAAAACTGCCTCGTGCACGTCCACGACTCCCCCTACTCTTAAAAAAATTTTAAAATTAAAAAATCGCCTCGTGGACGTCCACGAGTCCTCACTCTTTTTTTCTCAGGTACCTGCCCAGGGGGACAGGGGGGGACATTCCTGTCTCACTATAGTGGCCCCTATACTACTCGTCTCAAAGCGTGTAACATCGAACACCGCACCGCGCCCGTACGCGCCCCACATTGTAACCCGGTGGAACGCACAAACCGGACGATCAAAACAATGATCGCCCAATACGTAGACCGCGACCACCGGGAATGGGACGAAGCGCTACCGGCACTACAATTCGCGTACAACACCGCCGTACACGACGCCACCGGGTACACGCCGGCGTTCGTGAACCACGGCCGCGAGCTAACACCGCCCACCCCGGCCCTCCCCCGAAACCCGGGAGCCCGACACCGTCCAACGCCGACTCCAGGAAGCCGAGGAGGTCATCCGGATAAATCTAGCCAGGAGCTTCCAGAGACAGGAGCGGTATTACAACCTGCGAGGCAGTGGCGATCACAAGTGGGCGATAAGGTATGGAAACGAGAGCACCCGCTGTCGAATAAGGCAAACGCCTTCAACGCCAAGCTCGCACCGAAGTTCATCGGACCGCTGGAGGTACGTCGGATGATCTCGCCTGTAATCGCCGATCTCCGAAGTAGGAGCGGGAAATGGTACCGACATGTACACATACAAGACCTTAAACCCGCTCCGAAAGATAACAACAACAACAGAACGGAGACCTCCGATGACGAAAGCGATTACAGCGACGAGGAGTACAGCGAGGAACACAACAAACAGCCGAATAAATAGACAGAACAAAGCTCCAGCAAGCTCAGAAATCAGCAAAATGAGCATCGAAGCAGACATTATCGCCGAGATCGACAAAATCCTCGGAGAAGCCGAACTGGCATACGGGCCACCAGGATCGGTGCTGGAAGCCGCACCGATCGACCGACCGCCACCGCCGTCGAGGCCACCAAGGGTCGGTACCTCCATCCAGCGGTCCGACCGGATGAACCGTATAAAGGCGGCCATATTGGCCACACCGCCGCCACCGCTAGCCAGCTGCATCCGCCGCCGACAGAACTATCCGCCACCACACGCCCGACGACCAACACCGGCGAAACCAACATCCAGCAAGGGACCGACAACGGGGGCACACCATCCGCCCCTCCCATACCCGAAGTCCTGGTCCCCATGGGCCCCGCGCTGCCACCGCCGATCATGGTGGTGCTGGAACCGGGCCTAGTAGCGCCGATACCGCACTTCGCCGTCCACGTCTCAAGGCGATATAAGATCCGCCTACCGCAGGGCCGATGGACGCTAAGATTTGCCGCCGACGGCAAATTACGCTACCGCCGCAAGATAGCCTAGGCCGAAAAGCTTCAAAATTCAGGTTTAATTAGGATGGGGGGTGATGTAACGATGCATCCCCCATCGTTCCCGACACGTCGCCCGTCGGAAGTCTGCCGCCCGGCGAACACCAGCCGGGCAGGGGCAGAGGCGCTTAGCGCCCATTTTTATATGCGAAAGCAATGTTTATGACAAACACCGCCGTTAGTGTTTGTCATAAACAAACCGAGCGCCGAACGGCACCGAACGTTTCCGGCGAATGCCGATCGTCGAACGCGCGCTGCCGGAGGCCCGCGTCGTCTCCCCCATCCCGAGGGGGATGTGAACGGCGCGGGTGTCGCGATCGCTCCGGTAGGGTATAAAAAGTCCTACCGTACTCCAGACCGTACCAGACCGGCACCTGAGATCCGCTCGAGCAGTACGCTCCGAGACAATTCCAGAAACCGATCCTAAACGTTCATAGATAGTGGCCCGGAGGTTGACGAGTTCGCAGCCTTTGTCGAGCATTCTCGACCATCTGCTCTAGAGACGACTCCCATCTTAAAACCTGTCGTACAGGACAGAGAGTGGACGAGTTCGCCGCTTTCCTCGAGGATTCTCGAAACCTTACGATCCGACCATCCGACCGTCCGGACTCCGCATCCCACGATTCTCTCTGGGAACACGCGCCGCGTCACAGACGCCGACGCATACACCCGACTGCAGGCCTGACACCCTGCAGTCCGCGCCGAACACCCAACCGCATATAATACGCGCCGTAACTCGCGTATCTCACACGATATCACTTTGCGAGATATCGAAAGACTGTCAACACGCGCCCGCCTTACCGCGCGCACCTCGCACCTACGGGTTCGCACCGACAACACGCGCCCGTCTCACCGCACGCGCCCCGCGCCACGAGCCGGGCCTTTAATCAGACGCGCAAAACATTGTCTAGACCCGCGTCACAACATTACACTCGTATTCTCATAGTAACGCGATTTATTGTATTGACTCGTATCATTGTAAAAGCTGACCATTGCCACCGAGTGGCAAATAAACAACGTACACACCAACTAACGTATAATAGTGCTTCAACCCCTTCACGAATCCTGATCCCGATTGCGCTGTCCGCACACGCGAACCGCACGTGAAGCGGTCTGTTACACAGTCTTCAATCTTATTGGTCGAAAAGAAGTATAATCGAAACTCCGATATTTCGAAAAATAATGCCATTTTGGAGATTTTCCCAGTTATCGCACTTTTTACATTTTAGTAACAACGATGTTGAAGACCACAATAATGATCGTTTATGGAAATTGAGAAGAATAATCGATTATTTCAATGAAAAATTTAAGACTATTTACACTCCCGAGGAAGATCTATCATTAGACGAATCACTAATGAAATATACAGGACGTATGGCATATAAACAGTATAACCATCGAAAAGGGTCCGCTTTGGAGTAAAATTTTATAAACTGTGCGAATCAAAATCTGGATACTGCATTCAATTTAAGATATACACAGGTCAGGATATAAATAAAAATGCTGACACAAGTGCATCGAAAAGTGTTACAATGTTTATGTGCACAACAATATCTGGTTACGGTCACACTCTGTTTCTCGACAATTGGTATTCATCACCAAGTCTATTTGCAAAGTTACAATCTATAAAAACGAATGCCATAGGAACAGTGAGGTGTAACAGAAAGCATATGCCCAAAGAACTAGCAGCGGAAAAATTGAAACGATCTGATGTGATCTCAAGATCGTTTAATGGTATCTTAGTTGCCAGATGGAAAGACAAAAAAGACATATACGTAATGTCCACAAAGCATTCGAAAGTAGAGATGAAAGAAGTAGAAAAGAAGAGGTGGAAAAATAACAACGACCCTGTAACAAAACCCAACATTGTTTTGGAGTACAATAATGGCATGGGTGGGGTGGATTTACAAGAGTTATTTATCTTCTTTTTCTCTTATGAGAAAATATGTAAAAAGCTATAAAAAAATATTTTTTTACTTAGCGGATGTTTCGCTTTTTAATTCTTATGTTTTATTCTGTAAGAAAATGGATATAGCAAAAAGCAAGAAATTTTTCTTCCCGAAATTTCGATTAGATGTGGCAGAGCAACTATTACAGGCTGTGTGTATTCCCGATTATAAAAAACGCGGAACGATGTCTGTTGGAAGCACACCTAATCGTTTAGAGGCAACGCAATGGGGACATTTCCCGAGAAATATTCCTCCCACAAATGCCAAAAAGAATCCACAGCGAAGGTATAGAGTGTGTACCAAACACAAAAGGCGAAGTGAAACTGTATGGGAATGTAAGAAATGCCTTGTACCAGTTGCATGTTCCAGACTGTTTCGAAAGATATCATACGTTGCATGATTATTAATAAATAAATTTAATATTTATATTTGTATAATTTTATAATCAACCGATGCTCCACATTCCCTTCAAAAAACTATAAAAAGTTCTAGGTCAACAATAAATTAGTTTAGAAAATATAAATCTTTTTCCGATTTCTCTGAGGCAACGAACACTGCGTGACGTCTCCCAGCGAGTTACACTGGACCGTTCTGGTACACGCGTCAGTAAATTTTTTGCCAGCGCAAGTGATTAATAGAAATCACATTTTTCTTAAAAAAAAAAGCCCAATGCGGACTATCCTAAAATGGATTCCCAACACCCATCCAGTTCTTCTGAAGTTGTAATTCCTCTTGATCTTTTTTATCTGTACACTTATATTACTATTATACTTATTAATCTCGTGCGGATTATCCGAAAAAGGACACCGAGCACCCACCAAATCAATAACTCGTTGCGTTAATAAAAATAAATGTGTATATAATCAAAACTTTAAATTAATAGAAATCACATTTTTCTTAAAAAATAAAACCCAATGCGGAATATCCTAAAATGGATTCCCAACACCCATCCAGTTTTTCTGAAATTGTAATTCCTCTTGATCTATTTTATCTGTACATTTGTATTCTTATTACATTTATTAATCTGGTACGGACTATCCCTGTAAGGACTCCCAGCACTTCTCAAATCAATAACTCGGTACGTTAATAAAAATAAATGTGCATATAATCAAAACTTCTACTTAAAAGAAATCACATTTTTCTTAAAAATATAGCCCAATGCGGACTATCCTAAGATGGATTCCCAGAACCCATCAAGTTTTTCTGAAGATGTAATTCCTCTCAATCTATTTCATCTGTACACTTGTATTTTTATTATACTTATTAATCTCGTGCGGATTATCCGAAAAAGGACACCCAGCACACACCAAATCAATAACTCGTTGCGTTAATAAAAACAAATGTGCATATAATCAAAACTTTAAATTAAAAGGAATCAGATTTTCCTTAAATAAAACCCAATGCGGACTATCTTAAAAAGGATTCCCAGCACCCACCAAGTTTTTCGGAAGATGTAATTCCTCTTGATCTATTTTATCTGTACACTTGTATTTTTATTACATTTATTAATCTGGTACGGACTATCCCTATAAGGTTTCCCAGCACCCACCAAATCAATAACTCGTTACGTTAATAAAAATAAATGTGCATATAATCAAAACTTCTACTTAAAAGAAATCACATTTTTCTTAAAAAAATAGCCCAATGCGGACTATCCTAAAATGGAGTCCCTACACCCATCCAGTTTTTCTGAAGTTGTAATTCCTTTTGATCTCTATTATCTGTAAACTTGTATTTTTATTATATTTTTCAATCTTAAGCGGATTATCCTACAAAGGACTCCGAGCACCCACCAAATTAATAAATCTTGCGTTAATAAAAACAAATGTGCATATAATCAAAACTTTAAATTAAAAGGAATCAGATTTTCCTCAAAAAAAACCCAATGCGGACTGTCCTAAGATGGATTCCCAGAACCCATCAAGTTTTTCTGAAGATGTAATTCCTCTCAATCTATTTTATCTGTACACTTGTATTTTTATTATACTTATTAATCTCGTGCGGATTATCCGAAAAAGGACACCCAGCACACACCAAATCAATAAATCGTTGCGTTAATAAAAACAAATGTGCATATAATCAAAACTTTAAATTAAAAGGAATCAGATTATCCTTAAAAAAAACCAAATGCAGACTATCCTAAAAAGGACTCCCAGCACCTACCAAGTTTTTCTGAAAATGTAACTCCTCTTGATCTATTTTATCTGTACACTTGTATTTTTATTACATATATTAATCTGGTACGGACTATCCCTATAAGGACTCCCAGCACCCACCAAATTAATAAATCGTTGCGTTAATAAAAACAAATGTGCATATAATCAAAACTTTAAATTAAAAGGAATCAGATTTTCCTTAAAAAAAACCCAATGTGGACTATCCTAAAAAGGACTCCCAGCACCTACCAAGTTTTTCTGAAAATGTAACTCCTCTTGATCTTTTTTATCTGTTCACTTGTATTTTTATTATATTTATCAATCTTTTCCGGACTATCCCTATAAGGACTCCCAGCACCCACCAAATTAATAAATCGTTGCGTTAATAAAAACAAATGTGCATATAATCAAAACTTTAAATTAAAAGGAATCAGATTTTCCTTAAAAAAAACCCAATGCGGACTATCCTAAGATGGATTCCCAGAACCCATCAAGTTTTTCTGAAGATGTAATTCCTCTCAATCTCTTTTATCTGTACACTTGTATTTTTATTACATTTATTAATCTGGTACGGACTATCCCTATAAGGACTCCCAGCACCCACCAAATTAATAAATCGTTGCGTTAATAAAAACAAATGTGCATATAATCAAAACTTTAAATTAAAAGGAATCAGATTTTCCTTAAAAAAAACCAAATGCAGACTATCCTAAAAAGGACTCCCAGCACCTACCAAGTTTTTCTGAAAATGTAATTCCTCTTGATCTTTTTTATCTGTACACTTGTATTTTTATTACATTTATTAATCTGGTACGGACTATCCCTATAAGGACTCCCAGCACCCACCAAATCAATAACTCGTTACGTTAATAAAAATAAATGTGCATATAATCAAAACTTTAAATTAAAAGGAATCAGATTTTCCTTAAATAAAACCCAATGCGGACTATCTTAAAAAGGATTCCCAGCACCCACCAAGTTTTTCTGAAAATGTAACTCCTCTTGATCTTTTTTATCTGTACACTTGTATTTTTATTACATTTATTAATCTGGTACGGACTATCCCTATAAGGACTCCCAGCACCCACCAAATTAATAAATCGTTGCGTTAATAAAAACAAATGTGCATATAATCAAAACTTTAAATTAAAAGGAATCAGATTTTCCTTAAAAAAAACCCAATGCGGACTATCTTAAAAAGGATTCCCAGCACCCACCAAGTTTTTCTGAAGATGTAATTCCTCTTGATCTCTTTTATCTGTACACTTGTATTTTTATTATATTTATCAATCTTTAGCGGACTATCCCTATAAGGACTCCCAGCACCCACCAAATTAATAAATCGTTGCGTTAATAAAAACAAATGTGCATATAATCAAAACTTTAAATTAAAAGGAATCAGATTTTCCTTAAAAAAAACCCAATGTGGACTATCCTAAAAAGGACTCCCAGCACCTACCAAGTTTTTCTGAAAATGTAACTCCTCTTGATCTTTTTTATCTGTACACTTGTATTTTTATTACATTTATTAATCTGGTACGGACTATCCCTATAAGGACTCCCAGCACCCACCAAATTAATAAATCGTTGCGTTAATAAAAACAAATGTGCATATAATCAAAACTTTAAATTAAAAGGAATCAGATTTTCCTTAAAAAAAACCCAATGTGGACTATCCTAAAAAGGACTCCCAGCACCTACCAAGTTTTTCTGAAAATGTAACTCCTCTTGATCTTTTTTATCTGTACACTTGTATTTTTATTACATTTATTAATCTGGTACGGACTATCCCTATAAGGACTCCCAGCACCCACCAAATTAATAAATCGTTGCGTTAATAAAAACAAATGTGCATATAATCAAAACTTTAAATTAAAAGGAATCAGATTTTCCTTAAAAAAAACCCAATGTGGACTATCCTAAAAAGGACTCCCAGCACCTACCAAGTTTTTCTGAAAATGTAACTCCTCTTGATCTTTTTTATCTGTTCACTTGTATTTTTATTATATTTATCAATCTTTTCCGGACTATCCCTATAAGGACTCCCAGCACCCACCAAATTAATAAATCGTTGCGTTAATAAAAACAAATGTGCATATAATCAAAACTTTAAATTAAAAGGAATCAGATTTTCCTTAAAAAAAACCCAATGCGGACTATCCTAAGATGGATTCCCAGAACCCATCAAGTTTTTCTGAAGATGTAATTCCTCTCAATCTCTTTTATCTGTACACTTGTATTTTTATTATATTTATTAATCTGGTACGGACTATCCCTATAAGGACTCCCAGCACCCACCAAATTAATAAATCGTTGCGTTAATAAAAATAAATATGCATATGATCAAAACTTTAAATTAAAGGGAATCAGATTTTCCTTAAAGAAAACCAAATGAGGACTATCCTAAAAAGGATTCCCACAAAACATTATGTTTTTCTGAAGATGTAATTCATCTTGATCTATTTTATTTGTAAACTTGTATTTTTATTACATTTATTAATCTTGTACGGACTATCCCTATAAGGATTCCCAGCACCCACCAAATCAATAACTCGTTGCGTTAATAAAAATAAATGTGTATATAATCAAAACTTCTATTTAAAAAAATCACATTTTTCTTAAAAAAAAAGCCCAATGTGGACTATCCTAGAAAGGATTCCCAGCGCCCACCAAGTTTTTTTGTAGATGTAATTCCTCTTGATCTATTGTTTGAAATCGAACTCGCAAATGCAAGCAACGAACTGCGCTAATTCTCAGCGCCGCGATAATGCTCGGCTCCTGGGCGCCTTAAATTTAGCGCGTTCGCGACCCGAACGCGTATTAAATCGTGTGATGTCTCGCACAGCAAATCACGAGAGGCCCTGCGGCATCGATATGATATCGCTAAGGGCCTTGCAGCAGTTACCCGAGAGAAACGATAATACAATATTTTTTGATTCTGTTATCGCAAATCATTGTTATGTCGACTCGATCGTTTGAAAAACCGCCTCTCGAAAATTCTAGAACTTTTCGAATTCACGATAGTATATAAGCTCTCTCGTGGGAGGGCAAACAATATCGACGGTTAGTCGCACGATAAGGAAAACGGCACGCGCGATGCCGTGACGTATGCAATGACATATAGGCCACCGGCCTATCGGGCGCGCTAATTTTCGCCTCGCACCAGCATTTCGCGTGGCAGCCAATAAAGTTCAGCGCCTTTTCTGAATTTAAAACAAATTGAAATTATTGGCAGCGAGCAAGAAAGGATCAATTATAAAAGGGCCTGCTCTCGAGGAGCGGGCGCACTCGCTTTTCACGCGCAGTTATACCGCAGAGTTATACCGTAATTGACACACCGCATTATACGATCGCTAGTCTCTATTTCTAAAACTGCTTACGAAGACCGCTTTTCTATTAGTTTACTTCCTTATAACGCGACTGCTTATTTCTTAGGAAACGGCTCGGACTACGAATTACTCAATTAACGGAATCTGTAATTGATTGCATTAATTATTTATTGTGATTAAAGTATTTCTTGTAAATATACGTGCGTGACCTTTTTTCGTGTACTGTCTCCCGTGCACGTGTTCCGTGTGTCGTCGCGCTCTACGTTTCGCGTCGCTTCGAACAATAGCTCTATTATAGTTATACTATTATTTTAATTATAATGCGCTTTATTAAATATAATTTTTCTTAATATTGGAAATAATAAAATAAAAATATTTTACAACAAAAATTTTTATTCATTTGGCATAACATTTTAATATTATTATTTTTATAGGAAATTTAAATTTAAATAACTATTTTATACAATTTAATTAAATTGTTTTTATTTTAATAATAATAAAAAAATTAATTTCATAGCATAAATTTTTATTCTTTTGGCGCAATTTTCTGATATCATTATTTTTGTAGGAAATTTAAATAATTATTTTACAAAAATATTTTTATTTAAAATATTTTTATTTAAATATAATATTTTTTCATATAGCGCGTGTACTTGGCGCATATTTTTACCTTTTTTTAGGGATATCATTCTTTTTTTTTCATCAAAATGCAACAGTTTTTTTTGCTTATTATAGATATCTATATTCTTCAAATTTCTATCTACTCTAAAAATAACAGAAAATTATAAATTAGTGTATCAGAAATATACATTATTATTTACGATCTAGACTTCTATATTTTTGATGAATAATCGTTGTTCATGTAGTTTTATTATTAATTATATAAATTAGAAAATTACGGACAGCTCGTACTTTTTATAAATTTTTAAATTAAAGAGAAAAAAAATTAATTTAAATATAATAATAATATAACTATATTTAATATAACATTTTAAGAATAATATTTTTAATAATAACATAACAATATTGTAACTTTTTAACTTTTTAATAATATTTACTTTAATTTATATTGCATGACCATTGTTTTGCTATTTTATATTAATTTAATTAGTACGCTTTTGGCACATCTTATTCTATGTGAAATAAATAATTTTCAAATTTGATTGATAACAATTGTTAATAAGACTTGCATAAGAAGCATTTTATACAACGTAATTTTAACTGCTTAGCACTACATTCGTTTATATAATCCTTAAAGGATTAAATAATCTGTATTATATTAGAGTCCTTAAAGATAGAATCTGGCCACTTAATTAGTTTTGGAAAAACATGGCACCAGTGTATTCATGAATGAGTGTAATGCAAAACAATTATAATTGTGTTGTATAAAAAAATATTTCTTATGCAAGTCTTATTCACAATTATCACATCAAAGCTTGAATATTATGAGACGATTTATTTTATAGAATAAAAATTGTCTGTACCATAGCAGAATAACCAAATCAATATACAATAGCAAAACAATGGCCATTCTATAATTAAATATTAAAAAATTAAATAGATTTAATTTTTATTATATAGTTTATATTTTTATTATATAGTTTATATTTTTTATAATATCGTATATTATTATCTTAGAATATTAAATATACTTATTTTATTGTTATTTGTTAATTGAGTTAATTTTTTTATTCTTTAATTTAGGAATTTATTAAAAAATACAAGCTGTTTCTTAATTTTCTTATTTAAATAAATATATAAATTTATGAAAAAGTACTAGCTGTTCGTAATTTTTTTGAAATAAATATAAATTGTATGTAATTTTCTTGTTTCATTTCTTTTTAAATTACAGTTTTCCTTAACAATTTCTATTGGTTCTGTCATGTTTTTCTAAACTTTGTTTTGACCAATTCGTTGTTTCGACAAAAAGGAACACGCACTATGATCAGATTCAATTCAGCCTTGCACAAATGTAGGCCTTTAGTTTAGATACGGTTACCATAGTAATTTTTCAATCAATCAATCGCTAATTGCAGAGCGTTGCTAATATAATTCAAAACAACGTTAGCGCAATCTTTCGTCGAAAGCAATAAATGGACATTTTATATTATATATATATATATATATATATATATATATATATATATCAAGTACAGCAAAAATAAAGACAATTTCCTTATATAATTAAGACCCAAGCTATCCATTAAAAATTCGATCGGTCCAGCCGTTACTAAGAACCGTAATTATGAGATACCTGACCGACTCGCGTAAGAATACACGGTGCCTCGCTATACTTTGCGCGAGACACTACCGTGTCTTTTGATTGGGATCTGTCAAATGGAAGCATGACCTTTGGTGGCAGAAAAAGGTATTATTCTTAATTCTGCAATATCACAAGCACGCAATACGGTTATAAAGCATAAGTACAGTTATTATTTATCAATCACAAAACGCACTTATTGTTAGCATTTTATTTTCGAGTATAAAAGTTGTTGGTTTACACACAAAAGCATGATATTGACACTCCTAAGATGCGTCATGTTACTTAAGCCCCGCCCATTTAACAGATCCCAATATTAAAGGGGAACACACACTTTTACATAAACGCATAGCTATAAGCAAAAAGAAATTGATTGGTTCACAAAACATATGCCTAACGAAATGAAGCAATCAATTTCCTTATAGTTATGGCTATACGCTTAAAGCGGGGAACACACACTTTTCCATAAGCGCATAACCATAAGTATAAGGAAATTGATTGGTTTATTTTGTTAAGTATATGTTGTGGACCAATCAATTTCCATATACTTATGGTTATGCGCTTATGCAAAAGTGTGTGTTCCCCGCTTTAACCTTTCGCTTCCACAATTCATGTACTTGACGCAATGCGCATGCGCTGGATACATAGAGGCCATATATGTAATACTATTGGCTCAACAAAATTCGCGCATGCGCATTGTGTCAAGTACGCAAAGTGTGAAAACGAGAGATTGATATACATCTGCACCGTAATGTTTTCGCTAACACCGCTTATTGGAAAGATATGTGACTAGCAATATAGTAGTACATATATGGCGTATAATCACTATATGTTTCTAAGCCGCTGAGTCAAGTTCTAATTATTTATACTCTTACTATACTCTTTATTACTTATTCTACTTATTTATACGTCGGTTACCTGATGCAATAAATTCTGAACATCCTCGGACTAGCATTAGTGGAAAATTGATATGTTAAACTTTTATATTAATCGGACTAACGTCTGATCCAACAATTGAAAAACTGCTCGTCGTATCAGCAACAAAAATGAATTTTAATATACACTATGACAAAAAATCTTTGTCATTTAACTTTTGATCGTTAAGAACTTGCGTTTACGTCTTTCCGTTTATTAAGTTATTATTCTGTTTGACTGATGAAAGCCAAAAGAAGAGCCGAGAAACTTCCGCTTTACATATATGTTAATTTGATATATTTTAAAATAAACTAGTATGCTCCTTTAATACTCAGCTGGGCTCCTTATTGCGATTATATTCTATTAATTGATTTATAAATATAAATATTTACAAATGTAAACACATATATTTTCTGTCTTCAAAACTTTGCAACAAACTTTCATGACAATTATATTATTTTGAATATTATATAAGAAAGATGCTTCCATCGCCCATTTCCATGAGAATGTAGCCAAAATATTTTATTTATTTTTTTATTTCTCCGATTATAATTTGCAAACAATATTGAAGCATCTTTTTTCTGGTCAATATTTTCAGGAGTATCAGAATAGATTTTTTTTTAATGATAATTTTTTATCATTATGGAAAAGGTAACAATTTACTATTTGCTATAATTTTACAAAAAATGTTTTTTTATTTTTTTTACATCTTTGGAATATTTTTTCTCGTAAGAATTGTTTCCTAAAGTCTATAGTCGTAGCAAAAGTTGTAGTATAAATTCAACAACATATGCCATTAGGTTATGTTTAAATCTTTTCAAAAA
Source organism: Cataglyphis hispanica (assembly GCF_021464435.1). Taxonomy (NCBI): domain Eukaryota; kingdom Metazoa; phylum Arthropoda; class Insecta; order Hymenoptera; family Formicidae; genus Cataglyphis; species Cataglyphis hispanica. The sequence goes on along the minus strand of NC_065962.1, from coordinate 5,240,303 downwards.
TTATATCATTTGGTTTTGCTATCGGATAATGAAAATATACATAATTTTTCTCTTATTAACTTATCATATATATAACCGGATAGATTATCATGTACGCGAAATTCGGTGCTATCAAAAAAGAAAAAATACACAACTTATAATTACAAGAATTCCCTTCAATAATTTGTAATTAACTTTTCAAACAGCACAGAATATTTATAAGATATTTATAATAATTATTTAAATATTTTATAAATGTTTATCAAAATATTTTATAAATATTTTTGTGATCTTAAATTTAAAAAATCATAAAAATTTGTTATAAATATCATAAAAATATTTATAAAATCATTTAAAAATATTTACAAGTAAAAAATAAATATTTATTTTCTATAAATATATGTATTTATTTTTTACTTGCTGTTCAAAATTGAAATATTTAAGTGACAAATTTAACTGATTATTTCAACGGCGACTGTCGCCGAGAAAGTCGAGTTATAATCCTCAAAATCAAAACACAAGCGAGGGCAAACAGTGTCGCGGTCATCCGCTTCGTGTGTGATCGTATGATTTCTGTACTATGAAAAAGAGTGACAAACACCTGGTTTCCAGAACATTCGATGTCGAAAAACACTCTTTGTGGAAATCAGCCGAGTCTTCGCAGTCGTTAGTCAGTCGGTCCTTGACAACGAACAAAGCTGGTCGATCCTCTCTAGTTTCATTTTCGTGCTGCTGTTTGTAACCTCGCTCGTATTCTTTCGAGTTTTTTCAATCGCGATAAGTAAATTCGCTCCTATCGTATATACGCCATCGTCATTCTCGCATCGCGAATATCCTCTGCCTCGCGTCAAAATCTATCCGATAGCCGCGTGCAAGATTTCCGCTCTCGCGAGGATTTCTAATAAGAGATCCTTCAAGATTTCCAAATCGCGGATAAAGGTAGACAAGAAAAGGTCATCAGCAAGATACCCGATATGATTCGCGGAGCTCATGCCGTTGCTCGCTCCTATTATTAACCAATAAAATATTTTTAAAACAACGTCACGCTCGCAATCAATTCAGAATCCTTATCCTCCAGCGAATCTGCGGATTTACGTTACACGTCGCTTCTCGCTCATCTTTGAGCGTTCTCATCTGAAAAATTCGGGCGATCGCGTCGCGGTTAACTCCTGAACACTTGCTATAAATATTATATAAAATATTTAATCTACATTTTAATAATATATTAAATAAAGTTTTGATGATTCTTTTTTTTAATGTATATACAAAACATGTATAAAATATGTATATATAAAATATGTATAAAATATTTATATAAAATATTTATGTAATATTTCAAAAAATAAAGTAAAAAATATTTATGAATATTTATCATAAATATTGTGTGTTGTCTGGGTTTTATTATTCTGTATGATTGGCCGCAAACATGTGAGGATATATCATAGATATTGCATACTTTGTATTTCAAAATCAAAAATATCTTTAAATTACTTCTGGAATAACTATTTTTTAATAACCAGAATATTTATGCGCAAAACGAATTTGGTACAAAATATTTTTTAAAACAATTAGCACACGAATGGAAATTGCCTCTGAAATAAAATATTTTTTTAATAACCAGAATATTTACGTACAAATCGCATCTGGTATAAAATATTTTTTAAGACATAATAAATTAAATATGCACACATAATATAGCACATTAAGAAGCTAATGTATATACAAACTTAATCGATCAATTCCATATCAAAAGCGCTCGCAAATTTTAAAATACTAGAATATGCAAAGATGACTCGAACCATTATTAAAAATCGGATCTTAATTCTGCAAGTACAATTCGCCATGGTCTAAGGCCTCAATGCAGAGCTACATGCTATTGCCGAGAAGCTTTGAACTATCCATGCCTATTTTGCGAAGGATAGTTTTATTGTCTGCGAAAATATTTATCGCAAAATCCTTGATTTTATGCATGAGGTAATTGCCGCATCTAGCGTTCATTTCGCGTTACTAAGTGACAATTCGATCGCCGCAATATTACGCAAACTGTTTCATATCTCCTGTGACTTAAATTACTGGCATTTGACAGATCGCAAATTGGGAAATGTTTCGCGATCGGTTTATCAATGATTATTGACGGTTGATTATTAAAAGTTTTCAAATGTCGAGCGTAATTTTTTTGTTTGATTCTCTCCGGCGAGTTACGCCGTTAGTCATCTTAACGTTATCGAAGTAAATTATTTTGTTGCGTGGAATATCATTTCTGCGTGGTATGAAAACAAACGGCATTTAATTATTACGCATTTACATATTTTATTTTCATTATCACAAATTGCATGTGAGAATTCCAAAAACTTACAAAATTTACGAGATTAAATCAATATCCATTCAGGTGTTAAAAAATTTTGGGCGTTCCATTGACGGTATTCTCGTATATTTTGTTCTAAAAGATTAGCATCAAGAAAAACTTGAGAAATAAAATTAAGTGATATCGTCGAAGCTTCATCATACTCGGATCTTAGTACATTCCTAGAATCTCGTATACAAGCTCTCGATAAGATATTCTTAGTAAAACCGGAAGCAACATTCGAGTTGCAAAGTCACAAAAATCAAAGAACATTTTATCGCATTCAATGACAGCGTCAAAATTTGTGTATCCGTCTTACAAGAAAAATCAGTTATTATATCAATGTACGTTTCTTGCGGAACTTCAGTATGTCGCCACAAATTTTTGAAAACTAAAAACGATTATTTTAGCCACGCAGATTATAAAAGCGAACGTCGATGTCATAAATCGCAAAAACTCCATATATTTCTTCATCTGTTGAACGAGACAAAGTCACTTGCAATGAATTGACTGTCAGCACAATTAAAACAAATATCGATTAAAACAAATTCGCAAATTGTAAATCGCATCTCACATTCTATCAAATATTGCTTTAAAAAATCAGTTGTTTTGCTTGCTACAGCGTGTATATTCATATATATATATATATATATATATATATATATATATATATATATATATATAGTATGTGTATATTTGCAGCAAAGTTGCTTCGCTCACGCTTAGGCATTGCTCGATCAGAGCTCCGCAGCAACTCTGATCTCCGAGAATCTCGTGCAACTCTTAATATTTCGCGTACAAAGCAAAATATATGTTATTAGTATTTGAGAATCGCAATCGTACACATGTCATGCGGCTTGCATTTGAATCCCGCGAATCAAATTGAACCCGCGTATTCGGCAATCATGTCATTTTCAAATCGCCAAATATGCACTGTTTTTTTTTAACAAAAAAATGGTTCATGTTACGGGTCTTAAGTTGACGAACGATCCTATGAATGCGAATCCGATTGATATTATTGTTGGCACCGATAATCTTTTGTTATTAAAAGAAGTATAGAAGGGCAAGTAAAATAAACATCTCGGACAAAGTATTGTCCTTGGCTGAATCTTCTTTGGTTCGATATTTCACTTTCATTTACTATATGCGTCCATTTATAGTCATCAAGATATGAATATCGAGAATATCGATGTAACTCTCCTCTTCTAGAAATTCAAAGATTTACCATAGACAGTTTATCTGGATGGCAAAGAAAAACAATGCGGGAAACATTTCTTAGCTACTCACTCTCAAAGTAAACACGATCGATACATCATTCGGTTGTCTAGTTTTCCAAAGGATCTCAGTGAGTTCTTGATGCAAAGCTTTGATCAATCTCCGATGTTTGGAGCAGCACTTATAATCTGATATCATTAAAGCTGCAAGTTATTCCCATTTTTTAAGAGAATACGAGAATCTTGGCCATATGAAAAAAATTTCAAGTTCCGAAGTATCTGATACGTGCAAATTATATTACATCCCGCATCAAGAGGTCTTTCGTGAAAATAGTACCACTTCTCAACTTTGCATTATGTTAAACATGTTTTATGTTTAGTCAGGCATCTAGTGATAAGTCGAAAGTAAGTTAAAAGATTATTTGTTAGCTGGGACAAACTCTCAGGCAAATGTCTCGACTTAATCATTTAAATCATTTAAGTCACACTTAAATGACCAATTTTGGTTTTACATTTTTAGATATCGCTAAAATGTATGATACCGCTAAATCTTAATTGATTTGCATAACCGTGACTATCAGCGGATTTTTTTCATCTTCTGTTTCTGTCGAAGAATATTATTTTCTCAAAATAACTTACGGAATAACTTCAACTCTTTCATGCACTGCGGATGTTGCGTTAATTCATAAATAATAAGGAATCGCAATTTTCATTAGCTTTTCCGGTTTCATAAAATTAAATTTGTATATTTAATACCTAGGATCGAATTTTGATACACCAAGCTTGCGACAAACTTGTAGCTACAGAAGGTTTTCATCTTCGAAAATGAGCAATTGATCGCCGCTGCTTGCAGGCATTGATTCATCCGATCATGGATTAGCCTGCAGTAAAGAATTATAGACAATTAAATAAGTCGTCCTTCGACGATTTATTTAAAGTTTTAGACATTTCTTAATATCTTAATCAAGATGTTTTATACTTTTGTATTTTTCTAATAGCAAAATCTGAAATACTAAGCGTAAAATTTTATCAACTGCTGCAAAATTTTTTTAATCCGCTTGAATAAGATTGAATCCCATTATAATTATCGCTAAATTTTGTTGCAACAATTATGATTGTTCAGATATGATTAGGATGAGGGCGTTCTTATCTACGTCTTTTACGATAAATCATTTGATTTTCATTCTTTACTTTCAGAGCTCACGATTCCTAGATGAACCGAATACGGTCTTAATACTCACACCGAATAGAAGTATGGAGTTTCAGATGCTTCCACCTAAAACATATGCGGTTGTCGTTCTTGTTGATGGTCCTCTAATAGTCTCTCTTTGCTAAATCCAAGGTGCCGATTAAAACTATAAGCATGTCTTGAACTTTGCGCCGCACTGTTTCTAGAGCGATTAATCTATTTCGCTCAATCTCATCTCTCGTCGGTGAAGTGTCATTATTGAACAGATTCCATGACTGTTTTAATATGGCTCGACCAATTATTTTTGTACTGGGAAACCTTTGTCATGAATCGCAGCAAAATTTAGGAATTAGTCGTAGATGCAATCTGAAGACACATTTACAAAAGACGATTGTGTTTCTCAGGATTTCACTCTAGATAATATTTTAACACATCACCTCTGATAGTTTGGAGTTCCATGGTTAAAATACGACTCCACTTCTTGACTGCAATTTTTCCATATTTTTTCAAATAGATGACGATACTCCTCTCGAGGAATGAAATATAATCCAAGTAAACACGGTAACACTTATCGAACCGTGAGATGTTTAATTTTGATTTTCATCGTAGCCTAAATTACTTCACATAACTGCCTTTAGAATGCGACTTGTATTCAAGATCTTCACGTAAAAAATTAATTACAATTAATTTCTCTGATGATTGAAATATAATTTCAGCTCATTTTGCAATTAAATATGTTGGAATAAAAATAGAAATATTGTATTTTCATATTTTCGCGCGATACAATATAAGATATGTACTGCGCGGACCAGGTATTATTACGCGGGCCATGTATTAATGCGCAGCCAATCTCCATGGAATATGGAGACTTCATGAAAAACAACATGTCTCGAAATTGTAATTTCTTTGTCTCTATGTTTAGAAGACGATAATTTGTACTATTGCTATCGTATCCAACCATCAGTAGTTTCTTAGTTTTCTTCTGCCATTTCTTTCTCTGACTATCTGGCACATGTTCAAATGCCCAACAACCAAAAATGCGTAAATCTATTTCCGGTTTGTGACCAAATCATAATTCATATGCCGATTTTTCACCAGATCTGGTAGATGGTTGTCTATTACTTAGATATGTGGTTGTTAATGTGGCTTCGGCCCATAATTGTTGCGGCAAGTCTTTTGCAAATAACATTGCTCGAGCTGATTCCACCTATGTGCGGTTTTTGCGTTCAGCCATCCCATTTTGTTCCAGTGTATGGGATGCTGTTGTCTGACGATCTATTCCACGATCTTACGATGAATGACCTCTTTTTCCGTTCACATACTCACGACCATTGTCGCTTCTCAATACTTTTACCTTACGGCTTAATTGCGTTTCGATTAAATTTACTACTATTTTAAATTTGTCAAATACTTCATTTTTGGTTTTCATGAAGAAGACAAATGTCATTCCCGTAGCATCATCAATAAATGTTACAAACCATTTATTTCCTCCATACGTTGCAACGGGCATTGGGCCATTGACATCCGAGTGTATGAATTCTCCAGCCAAATAGTTTTTACTTTGTCTCTTCTTGAATGGTTTCTTGGACGATTTTCCAAATATGCATGTTTCACAGAATAAGTTAGTTTCCACAGGAATGACAATGTCTAATTGATTCAAGCCAGTCATCTCGCGCATTCGTTTCAAACATGGATGTCCAAGGCGTTCATGCCACGTTTTTAAATCAGTCTCTACTGTATTGCCTTCTGCTTTTAATGACCGCCGTAACTTTAACTCGTATAGATTATTTTTGTTTAGTAGTGCCTCTATTTTCAATAGATCATTAAGATAAAATTTCATCTTATCTTTACTGATTTTTTATGTTTGCGTCTACGCGTTCAGCAGTGCCAACGCTAATCAGATTCCTTCGCAAATCAGGCAGATACATGGCATCCTTGAAATATACTAGTTTCCATCGGCCATTAATCCATGCTTCTGCTGCAACTTTTCCTCTGCCGAATTTAATTGACATTTGCCAGCTAGGTTTAAGATTTCCTTCTTCTTTTCAAATTCGGTGAACCAAGCCATATCATTGAATATGTGACATGATGCTCCACTGTCACCTAAAACTCTGTTGTTCTTGTTTCCGATCATAGCTGCGTCGATACAATTAAAACAAGCATTACCTGCAATATTATCTGTTTCGTTATGCTTTCGATTATTTTTCTTTTTATCGTAATTCCAATCCTTGCGTTTTGGGCATTCGCGTTTAAAATGACCGGTCTGACCACATTTGAAACATTTTTTATTAATTTTATTCTTGGAGTGACTATCATTGATTGTTTTAGGATTCTTAGCTTGCTTGTCCTTCTTAATGTACAGAACTTCTCCGCTGTCTTTATGTATTTGACCAAGCCTGAATTCTTCGCTGAGTAACAGCCTCTTAACTGTATCTAAATTTTGTCTATCCTCTCCAGCAAGTGACATAGCAATATGCACCGTGGAATACTCTATTGGAATTCTATCAATTAACTTTGTGATGATATCCATGTCAGATTTTGTCTTCACACTGTTTGCATTTTACAGCCAAATTTTCCTGTTGCTATATGTATTGTCATTGGTCCGTCATTATAAATATAACCATGGTGTGCTCGATTTGCCTCTAATTTACTCGCCTCATCTGTTCGTTCATATACTACCATTAAATTTGACCATATTTGAGTCGATGTTTTGCATGCTGATAAAAGTTAACTGATCTAATTCAATGGCCGATAAAATTGCCAATTGTGCTCTCCCGTCTGCTTTATCCCAGGCTTCGAAATCTTCCGGATTAATTGGCCGCGCTATATTGCCATCAACATATTTTGCAAGACTACATACCTTAAAATATTGAGATGGCCAGTTTCCACAACGTAAAATTCTTGCCGTTTAATTTCTCGAAATGAAGCATATCTATCCTGCCGCTTTCCGCTATATTTTTTTCTGATACAGTCGTAATAATAAGAAAATAACCTTAGTACTTGAATTGAAAAATCTTACACGCTTTTTTTTTTAATGGGCGCAGTGGAAGCGTGCTGGGCCCTATTGAGTTGAAAAATAAACCAGTCGTCGAGTATTCAGTAAGGAAAGATTTATTGTAGTTTTTGAGAAACGAACAAAATAAAAATAATATCTGAACTCAGTAAGAGACACACACAAAAGATATCTATATATACAGGATGTATCAAAACATAATATAGTGTCCTTAAAGGATCGTATTCCAGAATGAATTCTAAGACGATTTTTCTTTTACGAAAATTTGATCTGAAGCTTAGTTTTTAAATTATAAAAGAAAATAGTAAGCGAATTACAAGTCGGATACATATGGTACGGCAGGGGCGGCGCAACTTACCATTCGATGCAGGCGCTTAAGCGAGGCGTTCGCTACAGCTGACTCGAGCGCTACAGCGTCGGTCCTTAACTAACTTTTGCTTGTCTCCGCCAAAAATTTTGGTTCTTGTAAGCACAAATCATGGTGCGCTCCATCTTACACCGATGCGTGAAAAAACTATTCGAAAACTTTTCGAGAGCAGTTCATGAATGAATTGCCGAAATGCCGCGTTAATGCGGTATCTTGAGCATTTGTGCATATGACTGTTCAAATATATGGGTTCATGTTGGTTCGCATTACTTCCGATCGCGGACATAAAAATATATATTGTTCTCTTTACCAAAATTCATCTAAACTTGTGCAACTATTTGATGAACGCATTTATTACCGCCTATAATCGATATTGTTGCTCATCACAGATGGCAATAGAATAAAAATGCATTTTTTTACAATTTTATAAATAAATTCCTTAAATCTTTACTCAAAAAATTAATCAAATCCTCGAACAATTGGAATACAAGACTAAATAAAGTTCAATAGGTAATAAATTATATTCAGCAATAAAAAATACTCCAAACAAATTACTCTTAGTTACGATATTAGAAATAATACCGAATTTTCACAGAACTAATTAGATAATGCGGAGATATAGATGATGACAAATCGAGAATCAAATAGAGGAAGCAACTAATCTACTTTATGAATACAATAAGCAATACTATGATAGTAAATATAAACGCAAAATCGAAGTACAAAATTAATGATTATGTAATAATCAAAGATCTTCAATCAAAACCCGTCAAAGTGCAAAGCTAAAACTTAATTATAAAGTATTGTATATAATAATAAAAGTATTAGACAAAAATAGATTATTGAAGCAGTACATTTCCTCATTTAACGATCACTCCTGATTTTGTACTTTTAAAGTTTTCCCGAACACGAAACTTCTTCCTAGTAAGCCAGAGTGCTCGTCCTTTCTTGCCTCGAATAAATTCACGATGCAGTTCCGATAGAAAGAATGCAAATTTTGCAGGCGAATCATATATACACGATATGAATGTGCATATATATGTATACAATATACAAATATATAAATATGAAAAAATTATTTTAACCGAATGCAGGAACCCAGCGAGCATGCATCTTTCGTTAATTTAATCATTCGCAAATTATTTTTCGCATAAACATAGATATATGATACTTATTAAGGCTAACAACCCTTTTAATTAGCAATCATCATTATTGGCATTGGACATTATGTACATATAATATAACGCGTTTTGTTGTGTAAACAAAGATAACAACTTTAAACACTTGATGCAATGATATTATAATAACATCATGCGACAAATGTGCTAATAAACAGATAAATTGGTTGCACTGTGTATTGATATTTAAAGCAATTTACTCACGAGTGTCGTCATATTCTGTCACACACATAAAATGTGTGCAAGTACAATATAAATTTATCTCTCTCTTATATGGTATATATAATGTGAAAATATATCGTGCAAAGTAAATAGATTTAAATGCATATAAAATAACTATTTATATTGTATAAATATATATGGCGGATATATATATGTTATTGCTCCTTTGCATACTATTCATGCTCGACAAGTAAATTTATTTTATATATTTTTTATATTTTTAGTTTTACCAACAATACACAAACGCAGTACATTCCTTTGATTGATGCTGTAACTATAAATGTGGTTACACAAATCTGAGAAATCTCCGGTATCAGATACATGGAAATTTCTTCTTGGAAAAGAGACTGAATCTTTGGGAAAGAAGTAAAAAGTATATGAGAAGTCTATCGCAGTAGTATATCACAGAAGTGATATCTCACAATTCCGACTGCGGAAAGAATGCAAGAAGCTTCTAAAATTGTAAAATAACTTGCATCTGACGCGATAAGCGCATTTTAAGCTAAAAAAATATCAAAAAAAAGCTTGAAAGAACAAGTGATAGCTCTAAATTTTCGATATAACTTTTTCGTCAAATATTTATCGTGAAAGAAAGAAACTATATTTATCGCAAATTTATATAACTTATAGCAAAATGTATAAAAACCATTCATGTTTACGGATATATTATTTATGTTTAAATAAGCTGTACACATGAGTACATGAAATTACGTACACATAGTTATTGAGATAAATATCATAATGTTTAATTCGATGTATTAATATTAATAATAAAACTTGATAAAATTATTAACCAAATGCATAGGATAAATTATATACCATATATAGCGTGTTCTAAAGCCATTAATGTGTCTCTTAATCATTAATTTAACAAAGTTTCACAAAACTAATGACTCTTTTTAAAATGTATGTTATTAACTTTTTTATTTAAAAAAATAAAATATTTAAAGATTTTAAAAACAATTGCATATAGAGTGTTCCATTTTTACTGAATTTTAGACAAATTATGTGCTGAACTAAATTCTTTTGCAGAGATATTAATTAAAGTATAACACAGTTGAAACATCCAACGTATTAAATCGCTGGATCAAGAGCAGAATTTATATTTTAAATGTGTTCAATAATACCACTAAATCAATTATCCAATTAATTCATATTGTCCTACCGATATTCTATCGCCATTCTATCATTAATTGATAAAAGAATATAAAAAAATAATAAAATATTGATTGAGAATTAATAATATCTTATCTTTTATCTATTTTTAATAGATTTTAGTTTTATAATATCTTTTAAGTGTTGAAATAATAATTTCGCAAAATTTTCTTTGTAGGGAAGTCAGCCTTACATAATCTAAAGAAGCTTTTATTCAAATATACTTAAATAATTAAATAAAATTGTGACATATATACAAGGTGGTCCACGTAAAGTGTTACAAGACAATATCTCAGAAAATATTTGTCGGATCGAAAAATTGTTCATGACAAAGTTTCATGGATTCAAGAGGTCTTTCTAACTATGTAAACACCAAGTTGCTCCCGTCCCCGCCCCTCCTTTTTAAGGGAGGCGGGTGGTAAATTCATAATTTCAAACGATACCCCCTACAAATAATTACATATTTGGATTCTACAGGAAAAAACAAGAAACCTTTATCTGAAACTTTTTTCTGAAAAATGTTTCTATCAAAAGTTATAAACGTTCAAACTTTAAAAAAGAGGATACTCAAATTAATGAATAAAATCATAAATTAAATCAAAGACTTCATAGTTTTTCATTTTTTTTAATTTATTAAATGTTCGAACTGTTGTCCATTTTCATCTATGCATTTATTAATTTTTTCTACAAATTTTGTCTAACTTTAAACAACATATCTGAGGTTACGCTAACGCAAACATCACGTATTCTTTGGTTTAAGTTTTTTATCATCGTGGTTAAGACATAACTTTTTCTTTGATATATCCCCATAAAAAATAGTCCAAAGGTGTAAGAACAGGTGAACGAGGAGGCCATTGAACAGGACCTTCTACAGGATTTATCCATCTATTACCAAATATTTGGTTTAAAAGAATATGTGTTAGACAAAATGTGTACGTAATTTCTAAATGTATATATGTTAGTATATTTTGAATAACTTTGTTACTTTAGTATTCCACATTTCACGCTCTCGCTCTCTAATTACAACTGCTAAAACATGAGTTTTATTTACCTTAATATAAGTATATACAATGTTGAGACGGAAATCAGATTTGTCATGTATTTACCATTAAATGTTGAATGTGAATAAGCGACGTGAACAAGCGTCTAAACTTACGCAAATCGCACACGAGGAATTGAGAGTTGTCACACAGGCACGAGCCCAAGTGTGTATGTACATACAATGTTCATACGTCTATGTACGAGCGTAAGTTCAGGTACGTATAAGTATATAGGAGCGCGCGTACGCGCGGTACGTGAAGAAAATTCCCATTGGTCCCAGCAAATCGATTCGGAGTACAATTTGGCAAGGAAATCGGATTTCCAATAACGATGCGATGCTGATTATCATGCGATTGCCATCTTACCGATCACTGTGCTCGGGACGAAGCGAAGAAAGCGAATGCTAGAGAACGCCCAAGAGTATTTCCAGTCAGTCGAAATTGTTACCGTCGCGCGATTTTTCGCTGGAAGCTCGTAAAATATTTTCAAGAGATTTTTCTGATTACCGTCATCGTTTCGTTATTACAAATGAATTATCGCTTTGCAGCATCAAACGAACCAGGCTTTACAATCAACTGAGCGATACACTTCGATTTTATTCATATTTCTTGCATCCCATGTCAATTATAATAATTTGATATTTTTTAATAATAAATTTTTTAATAATAAAATAAAATATGTATCTATAAAAAAAAACACAGAAGAGTGCTACTGTATTTGCCGTGGAATATCGCAATTTTAAAAAATTTCCAAATATCAAAAAATTTTATGTCAATTTAAAGCAAAACAAATATACTTTCATATTCGCGCACGTCGTATTTTAAATATCTAGCACATCATATCCGCATGTGTTTGAAATCTTTAATATATCTTTAATATATTTATATATGTATGCTTTAATTCTTGCTTCTGTATTAGTTTTTCCTTACTTCCAGCGAACGACTGTCAACCGAATTAAGAACCTATACCACTCATCTCAACTCCGAAGCACAATGGAGCGATCGTACGAGATGTTCAAAGCCGGAAGTCTGCTTGGATAAATGCGCGCTCGGATAGGTAAAAATACACCTCAAAGTCTGCGCACAGAAAGGACTGATCAAGAACATCTGAGCCGAGGGATCGATTTTTAAGAACGGCATTACGGAAATATTGGTTCGGGTAACGACTTCCGTTCTCCGTGTTCCGTTCGCCTCGGCAGTCAAGGGTTAAGGCGCCTCGAGAGACAGGTTTCTTCCGTACAAAAAGGAAAGATAAGATGAGAAGAGCACGAGAGCGGGAGAAGAAAAAGGGCAAGACATGAAGTACGAGCGGCGAAACGTATAAATGCGGAAAAATATCTCTTTCTGCTTTCTCTTTAATTTTCTCTCTGTCTTTCTTTTCTTTTCTTCCCACTATCTAGTAAAATTTCATTCATAATTCATCGTTTCATTCATAATTCATTGTTTCATTCAAAATTCATTTTTGTGCAACAGAACATTGCACAAAAAATCTCAGATAAGTAGCAAAATAAAAAAAAATAGCCTTTACTTAATTTCAAAATCTTTATCTACAAGTCATTTATATTAATATGTAGAATGACATAAATTACAAAGCGGTTGTGCTTAAATAAATGTAAGAAAAGATCGATAAAATTACAGTTGCGCGAATTCTGAAAAACGAAACTAAAGACTACGAAGTATTTTTTAATTGAATTGGCGCGAACGACAATGACTCTTATGACTGTCTCAATAACATTTCTCTATGAAAATCTATATGTTTGAGATACACCGTATGTGATAATAACGACAAAAATTCGACTCGTTTCGTTAATGATTCGTTTCTTGTGTCATTCATTAACATTGGGCGCTGTGAAACCATCAAACTGACAGGAAAGAGACAAGATACTTTACTTTTCACGAATTCAACGCATTTCTTTTTATTCAAACAAGAGTGCAATAATATCTTACATTAACATTATCATAATTTTCACTGCTCATTTCGAAATTTAATCTATTAATAGATAATCATCACCAAACATAATCACTAGTTTCGAGAGTATAATAATCCCCCTAAAAGAAACTTTACAAAGGTAAAAAAAACACGCCAAATACATAAGAAAAATCCTAACTTGTACGCAAAAAATTACTAACAAAAATTTTAATATTTTTCTCTAAAAATTAACTTCTAAAAAAATTTTCTCTTGAAAAATAATTTTCTCTTAAAAAATCAAAAATCAAAATATGAAACCAATAGTTAACTACCCAAGTACATAAAAACAGTTCAGTTTGTAAAGAGTTATAATTTAAAATAGTATTTGTCATAAAATCAATCTTGCGTTTATAGAAATATAAATTTTCACGAAAAAATTAGAATACATTTTATTTCTATCAAGAAATTACATTAGGAATATTCCCCTTCTCTTCAAATAAATATTTTGTATAATATATAAAGTAGCACTATTATGTTGCGGATTTTATTACAAATAAGTAAATCATAAAAAACTTCTTAATCGTTACCGCAATAACATTGATTATATTGATTACTAATTTTAAATTTAAAAATGCCTTGTGCCAAATTGATCGAGTTATTGTAAAATTAATCATAAGCTTTACCAGATAAGTCTGAAACGAAAAGCATGAAGATTAAAGCAACACACAATTACTTGGCGTGCCCGATGTGAAATAAAAATTTACAAGATTATTATTATCAATATATTATATCAATATATATGTATTATTATATCATTATTAATACATTTTTATACATTAATACCGTTTTATGTATGTGATCTTTTCATTATGTGTGTAATTCTTTCGATTGCCATAGCGAAGCACGCTCGCAAACCGCTCCTCCCATTGCTTCGTCGCGGACCGAGTATCAATTGACAGTGGGAGGCATCTTCGCGCCGCGAGCTTTTCGCGGCACTTCGTTGGCTAATTTTTTAAAATTAATATTTTCTTAAATATTGAGAAAATCACAAAATGGTACAGAACTTTTCTATTCAGAATAATAACACCCTCTACCTTCCCTTAAAGGGTAATCCACGATTATCGGACACCCTGTATATTCATAAGTTTTTCGGTTTTTTTAATATAATAACGTATTATTAGTACGTAAAGAAAGCCAAAGTATACATACTACGTATAGTGACAATTAGATTAATAAATTAAAGCCATTAAAATTTTATTGCAATAAGATCCACTTTGAGAATAATAAAATAAATACTACGTATGTATACTTTGGCTTTCTTTGCATACGTATAACTAATATTATGTTGTGCAATGCGAGATATGTGTTCACCACTTTTTTTTCTATATATGTAACGATGCGTACATCGTTACCCGACCGTCCACCTGCCGGACGCCGCGGCCCGACGACCATCGGTCGGGCCAACGCGCGTAAGATTCCGCCGTCCCGGGCAGTCCAGCAGTCACGGGACCTTAGAGCGAAGGCGCTATGCGCTCCATTGTATTGTAAATCGGTGAGCGAATATAAATAGTTGTATTTGTTTACGTTTATACCACCGGTTCGGCACACCGTACCGGAGCACGAGTCGCGCACTCGGGAAACCGCTCCGACCGTTTCCGAATATTCCCGAGCCGCGAACGGGCTCAACCAAATTATTTAATAAACAATTATCACGCCGACGCGATACCGCCAACACCTTATAAATAAGCGCTCCACCGACTAAACAGACAGAATCTTCTCCGCCGCTCTGAAGTCAGTGAGACGCTCAGAGCACTCCGAAGAACCTTCACAAGCGAGATCGAGGTTGGGTGTACTCCGCCTCTACTGGGCTTTCCCAGCATCCCGCAAGCAAAGCGTTCCTACCGCACTCCCGATCGTCCGGCAATATTTCTAGCGGTGGGAATTTACCCGCCACCGACGGATATTCCCGTCTGCCGGACGCTCCTATTCCGCCCGCGAACCGTTCCCGTTAATCCGGAAATTATTGCGAGGTATCTCGCGAGCCGACACAATCCGACCAGGACTCGCCATTATTACGGCAACAGAATCCGCGCGTCTAGGGCCTTGAGACCACCCTACGCGCCGAATTTGGCGACACACGATTCGCCAAGCCGCGAGGTTCCCGCCTCTCACGGAGACATCATTGCGCGCCATCGCGTTATCTATCCGACAGGTGATACCACCCATCGATCACAGGCATCGATTATCGCGCACTGCGTTCGATCAGCCGCATAAAATCGCGCCTTTCGCGAGTGCACTCCAAGCGTGCACTCGAGGGCATCACGCACCAAATCGCACCACCGCGGTGCATCCGCTTACTGTTTGAAATACATACACACGCTCACGCATCACTCTCTCTCTCTTGGGTGAGTTGACATGTTGACGTGTTTTCTTTCTGTTTTTGTTCAATTTCTGCCGCTTTTTGCCCTGCGGGGCATTAATTCTTTTTACAATCTGTCAAGGGCTTCCTCTGCTTGACTTTGTGGTGCAAACAGTTTCTGTACTGGTCAATTAATCGGGCTGTTGGACAATTGCGGGGATTTTCGACTGGATTTTTTCTTGGAGTGAGTCTCATCGTTAATATTTTTCGACCTAGGCGTATTATTGTTTACGTGTGAAGGATGGAAGCCGGCGTAGGAGCTGGTGGGCAGGTTGACAATAGCGTAGGAAGGAGGGGACTCACGAGACAGTCTTCGAGCATGGCATTGTTAAATCTTTTAGATATGTCAGAGAGAGCAAATAATACAGATGCAATGAATAGCTCGAGAGTAAATACGCTCAGGGCTACGGTAAATAGACATACTGAGGCTGTGTCTAGGCTGCTCTTGTCCAGCAAGGAAACGGAGAAGAGAGGAATTATCGAGTCGGCTTTTCGTGCATGCAGAGATGCTTTCATGGAAGTATCCACAGTTTTGACTGGTTTAATTGAGGAAAGATCAGCATCTGCGAACTGTGCGGCGAAGGATATTAAGAAGGCTGTCGTGGAGGTGCTAGAGGACTTCTATAAAAAAGCAATAAATAATGTGAAGAGTAACGTTAGTTTTGCGGGAGCTTCAAGTGAGAAGAGCAAATCATATGCGTTTGCCGTTGGTGCTTCAGGATCTGAGGTGCGTGTCTCGCGGGGTTCGACGGTGAAGGTGTCTGACACCACCAGCTTTCTGATTGTGCCGTGTGAGAATAAAAGAGATAAATACGTCTCATCACAGGTCACTAAAAATACCTTGTGCAGGGTCTTAAAACCGGCTGACTGTGGTTTAAAGATCAGGAGGATATCTTATGCACGAGATAATGGTGTCAGAATTGAGGCATTCTTTCCTGACATTAAGAAGGTCAAGGCTCACCCTGGCCTTGCGGATGCTGGATTGACGGTGCGTGAGAACAGGAAATTGAATCCAAGGCTTATTATACATGGAGTTCCTGCCGATATGTCGGCTAAAGAGATTGAGGATGAGCTCCTGGCCCAGAACCTGAGTGATGTAGCTGCAAAGGATGCGAAGGTTGTTTATATTTTTACGCCAAAACAAGACAGGCGCATTACCAGCTGCATACTGGAGGTTACACCAGCGGTATGAAGGACCTTACTTGAATGTGGACGGATTTATCTGCGCTACTCTGCCTGCTCATTTGCGGATCATGTTCGAATTGTGCAGTGTTATAGATGTCTCTCGTTTGGCCATATTGCGAAAGATTGCAAAAGTAAACCTTCTTGCTGACATTGTGCTGGGGCACATGAGATGAAGGACTGCAAGAATAGGGATCAACTACTTAAGTGTCTGAATTGTGAGCGTCATCATATATCTCATGGTGACTTGCCCACTCCGCCATGGATGCTGCAAAATGTTCGGTACTGAATAGAAGGGTTAAGGACAAAATAGCCAATATCAGCTATGAATGATATGGAGAACGACCATGAGAACCTTAAAATTTGCCATGTAAATTGTCAGTCGCTCTTCGCACATCTGGATGAGTTTCGTCACTACTTCTGCAGTGCTGACTTCCACATCATCTGTATGTCGGAGAAGTGGCATTGGCCTGCTATTACCGATGATATGATCAGACTGCATGGATATTCTCTCTTTAGATGCGATAGAATTGAAAGATCTGGAAGTGAAGTGGCATTTTATTTGGCGGATCACTTTCGTGCCTCCATTCTTTGTTGCTCTGATGGATCTGTTACGGATAGACCAGAATTTATTATGGCGAAAATCTTATTTAACGATAGGGCTAAATTCTTGCTAGCGGTAGTATATCGATCTCCAAACTCAGGTTATCTAAACAAGTTTTTCCAGTCATTCTTGGAATTCGAGGTAAACTGTAGGCACTCGGTCAGGGACTAGGAGACTTCAATGCTGACATGAATCAAATTATCTTTGATAGCCAGCAGCTTGACTCCCTTATCTTTGCGTCGAGCTTATATCCGTTCATGTCCACTCATCACCTTAGTAACTCCAGCACGCTGTTAGATCTGTGCATTATCGATGACAGAGATAAGCTTAAGGAATTTGGTCAGCGTGGAGTAGCTTTTCTACCAGCTCATAATCTTATCTTTATAAGGTACGGAATCAAACTGCAGCGTCGTCATGGGAGGTTTGTAGTTTGCAGGGATTAGAGTGGCTTTGGTGCAACATCTTTCCAATCTGATGTTGGTGACATCGACTGGACTGACGTGTCAGTCTCGAATAATATGGAAAAGATTGAGATTTTTGGCACTAAATTTATTCAACATATTTAATGCGCATGTGCCTTTGAAACGATGATACTTCAAGAATTTTCCCGCCCCATGGTTATATAGTAATCTAGCAGTATTCTAGAACGTACGCGCTGAAATCCTCAGCGAGCCACCTCCCCTCTGATAATTTAATAGTTTTTATAGAAAAAAGATATTTACGTATAAAAGAAAGTAAAAGAAAAGCGTTGAACATTTTTTGGACTACAATTTTTACGTTTTTTATTGCGATTATTTAGAGATATGTAAAACGATGGATCTTTTTATTAGATAATGAATGTGCACTTATGTAACTTGTTTTTAACATAACACTTTTTTAAATAGTGAATATGTGTTACAAGACTTCATGCATTTATTCTAGATAATTGTTATACCATAGTAATAACTAAAAGATAATTAAAAAAAATGACATGTATTTTTTAAAACAAGATATTTTTGAATAAAACATGTGTAATGAAAGATTACAAGGCTATTTCTTCTCACGAGTACATTAAACGTGCGCAATCTGTGTCGCGTAAAATAATGTTATAAAGTTTTATGCAATGTTGTACGATGAAATGGTCATTTGAACCTTATGCAAAAAAGTTGATATATCTAATATAAACTTTAGCATATGAACTTTAAAATTAACAAATTTAAGAAATTTAAAATTAACTTTTTGCACACGAATGCTATGATATATCCCATATTTTAAGAGACAATATGTATGTGCGTGCATATGTGTATAATATGTATCAAGCGACGCCAAGAGCGGGAGAAAGAAAGAAAACGTAGGAGAGAGAGAGAGAGAGTGCTAAGTATATACAAAAAAATGTGTGGGTGAGTATGTATGTATGTATATATATATGTGTATGCATAAATATACAAATATGAGTATGCACAATGTGCATAAACAAGCAAAGAATATACTTATGTATGAAGTGTACATCATGACTGATAATTTTCATTCCTAAGGCATGCCAGAGAGAGATGCAAGAGTATTCTGAGCATTCTAAGAAACATTCCGAATTAAACCCCAATCATGAAGAAGCACAAGCGAGCAAATGCGAATAAAGTCTTTGTTTAAAATCTGTGCCAGTGTCGTCGCACTCCGAATAGACTGAGAGAGGTTATTCCAAATTTTAGCCGATGTGAATCTAAACGAACGTTTATACAGTTCCGTCATTGTAGCAGAAATAGCATATCCCTCGGAGCCTTAGTGGCACGATCTGTTGTAATCCTGCAGTTAAAATTGGAGTGTAGAAGACTTGGTTGTTTAGTTTCTAATATCATATACAATAGGCATCCAACAAACTGAGCTCTTCAAGCATTGACCTTAAGCCAACGTAGCCTTACATAATAAGGTGTAATGTGCTCATCGGCCCTCACGTTAAAGATAAATCTGATACAAGCATTCACCTCTCTATGAAGTCTCAGATTATGTTCGGTTGTCATGTCCGTATAAGCTGCACTGCAATAATCAACATGTGGATAGATCAGTGAAACGACGAGCTTAGATTTAAAAGCTTCCGGCAATGCCTGCATAGTTTCAACTGATATAGAACTGAATGGATCCTGTTTGTCATATTGATAACCTGCTTCTCCCAAGATAAAGTATTCATGATTGTGACACCGAGATATTTAATAGATGTAGAATATTGAATCCTGGACCCATCCACTCTTTTCAATTTTATTTATCATATATATGTAATACACAAATAAAATTATCATATATATGTAATTGCTACAGAACTATATGTATATATATATATATATATATATATATATATATATATATATATATATATAGTACCAAATTTATAATCAGAGATAATGGAAGACAATGCAAATTTATGTCATTTCAAACCAAATTTCAAAAATAAAAAATAATGATTATATTAAAAATAAAAAAAATAATGATTATATTAAAAATAAAAAAAATAATTTGTTTTTATTATATGAATATTTCCTATGCGCAAGAACTAATTTTATTTTTTATTAAAACATTTATAAAAATTTATGGAGTCCACAATGTATCGCACAATATTCATAAACTTATACATCGAAAATTTGAATCACTTGACAACTTCAGCGCATTTAAATTTGAAAATCATATGCAAACATTAAAGAAATTACTTAAAAAATCCGAAAAGCTATTACAACAAATAGTTTGAGATGCACTGAGAAAGAAATAAAATTAGATATATCATCATTACGAAATATTTTGTCAGATTCTATTTTACTACATCCAAATCTAGAATCATTACATTGATGGCCCACTTACATTTGACTGCAATAATCCGCAATACAAAGTTATTAAATATAGTGGAATCACATTTAAAGCTGGATTGGCAAATAATTGTTGTGACTTAAGCGGTACTATTGTTGTGTCTTAAGGTACTATTGTATGTATCGAAAATGTGGCGCATTGTAAAAAGCGAAACTCCTATGATTATAGGATATTATAGAATTTTTGGAAAAAAAGGATTTATTTGACCTTGTTCGTCTTCTTTGCTTGAGATATATTCTGTACATTTATTGTCACTTTTGAAATCCTGGCCGTTAGAAACTGTGATAAGAAAATATGTGAAATTATCTTGTGCAAATATTGAATTTGCAGTTTTTCCACTGTTACATATTGAAATATAATGTGCTCATTGGTATAGTATTAGGATGGCAGAAAAAAAATTAAATTCAATCGTTAAATTTGAATATGGCCTCCAAATTATATCAAATAATTGGTTCAGCGCAGATCTAAAAAAGGCTTTTTGACCACATTATACAAATAATAGACGATATGATGTAGCAGTCAAACAAATGGAACAGAATTTACATGATTGGAATACCCAATCAACAAAATATTTGGAACATTTTGTAAGTGACTTTCCGATTTTCTTTTTATTCTGATCTTTTTATTAAAATTAAATGAAAATGTTATATAATATATATAAAATAAATATATATAAATTGTTAAATATTACAACATAGATTTATAAGTTTTTTTAAGGATTATTTATGTTATCTTTCAAAAAGAATAAAAATTTGTTTTATATTTGTTTACTGGATAATAAAGTTATTCAGATTACATTAAAAATGGTAGCACTAATATGAATTTTATTTATTTTAACTTACTTTTCCTACTTTTTGCAAATAAAGATGATAATTTAAAATTAATAAATATTAATATATCCATTATGATATGCTATCATATTGTTATATATTATTCGAGAGTAAGAACATTGAAATATTATATTATAAAGATTTAACACTTTCAATTTTCAATTTGAAGTAACTTACAAAGATCCAAGATGTACATGAAGAAATATAGCGTTTTCGACTATACCTGTTTTACTAGTGGGTCGAAAATGTTAATAAATTGATTAAAATAATATAACATTGTTTTTTTCAGCTTGTTATGAAAAAGGGAGAAAAAAATTAAAAGATGCCGAAGATTTGTCAGATATAAATTCTTGCATTAAATCCGAAGAATATTTAAAAAAGTCACGTAAAATTAGAGCTGCCAGAGTAATAAGTGACTCATCATATAGTAATGATGAATTATTTGATGATGAATTATTAAAAAATGTTCCAAAATTCCGGAAAAACAACAAATAATGACTACACATAAACAACGACAATAAAAAAAGTTATGCAAAAAGGTGAATATCTAATAATACAATAATAATAGATATCAAAAATGACTAGTTATAATATATAATAAAGTAAAATTAATCTTTAGGAAATGCGAATGTCTCTTATGCAAGAAAACAAACCCAAATATATAAAAATAAGTGCATAATAGAAAAATTTTGCTCTGAGAAAATGACAAATAGAAAATTTCAGTGAGTATAATATTTTTAAAAGAAAACATAGAAACTTAAAATTATAATGAAAGGAGAAAAGAATAAAGATAGAAAGAAGAAAAATAAATAAATTTACATTGAAGTTTAAAAATTAATATCAAGAAATAATGCAATAATGAAAATAGATAAGCTGTCAAACGTTAAATTTTTCTTTTAAAATTACAGCAACATATGAATATTGATAAATCAACATTAGATGAACAGAGAACTTCCAAGTATAATCTACAAGATAATCATGGATATCACAATCTGAAAATCTTTTTGCCAGAAGCAAGCAACGAATTGCCAGTGTAAACATTGATGATTTAGGTATATTTGTAACTTATATGCAATATTAATAATTATAAGATAACAATGTATACCTATATGTATATTTATATTATATGTGTAATTTCATACTTTCGTGATGTTTTTAAACATTTTATATAACAAAAATCCCAAAAGAAATTTATTCATTTTTTATTTATTTCTTACAAATAAAAAAAAAGTAAATTCTTTTTGGGATTTTTATTATTTTTATTATTTATTATTTATTAATTATCTAATATATAATATATTCACGCTAATTTATATTATAATAATAAAATCTTTTACTATTTTTAGAATCACAATCTCAAAACTTGTTTGCCAGAATCAAGCAACGAATTTTCAATCTAAATGTTGATGATAATTTAGATATATTTATAACTTATATTTATTTTTTTATTTGAATTAGGATATGCTGTATAATACATTTTGTAATATTTATTTTTGCGTAATATTGTTTTTCTGCGTATATTGTGAATTTTTATAATTGTAGAAAATTCGCATTTTGCGTTTATGTTTTTATAAGCATAATTACATACATATTTTCATTGAATTACAGAAAATGAAAACTTTCGCCGATTCGTTATTAAAAAACTAATATCTTTGGAGATGAAAATGAATATAATCCAAAGATATCAAAAGAATATTTTACAGAAACAGTCAATTGTTTCTAAGGACTCCATGGATTCAGAAGAAAGAGAAATCGATATTTTTCAAAATTCACTCAAAAATGAAAATGAGCTGGAAGCAGTAGAAACAAAGTTAAATAACGACTTAACTTATAAAAAATATACGGTGAGTTATATCTCTATTTTTTTAAAAAATAATTTTAAATATAAAATAATTGCGCAATTATATGTCTGATGTTCTACATAGAATAAGTTTATGTAATTGTATAGTAATTAAGTAATTTTAATTAAGTAATTAGAGTAATTAAATAATAGTTATTCAATATTATGAAACAATTGAATAATATAGTGATGTAAATATTTGCACGTTAAAAAAAATAATATAAATAATTGAATATTAATAATGTGCAAGATAATTTTATTACAAATATTTTAAAGATGAATATTACTTTACTATCATATATTAATTTTCTTATAAAAGCTAATTTTCTTATAAAAGCCTAAAAGTTTATTTGTATTTAAAGTTTCCCTCCATAAAAATTTTCTACTGCATTTCTCAAAATTTGAGTTTTTATCAAGTATATATTTTATTTTGTAATATTATTACAAAGCTTTTTAAGATAAAACTAAGTCAGTAAATAATATTAGACAAAACGTCCAACTGATAACAGTGTAATTATATTTTAGATTAAACAATTAGCCCGAGTTGTAAACCACGATACAAACGTCATGCATACGACTTATGAGACAAATTTTCACAAACCAGTTGGCAATGAGATATAGTTGGTATGGAGCAAAGAACGAAAATATATTCTCAAACTTACAATTGTGTAAAGTAATTATGTGTAAGTATAATAAATTCAAAATTGCAATTTTGAATTATTGAATGGCATAATTTTATACACAAAATATATATATTTATAAATATATCTATAACAATTTACTTTTATTAAATCAAATAGAGATATTTTTTATAAATATTGATATTTTAAGCAATTTTTATATTGACATTAAAACAAATTTGTTCTTGTATTTTGTAATCGATTTAAATTTAAATAAATTTTTTAAATATAATTCTTACAAATTACTAATATTTAAAAATTAATATGTTTTAGGTGTGATAAGAAATTCTCATGGAGATACAACGGTTGATTAGATAGCATCTGCAATAAAAATATGATTAGCCCATGCAAAAGAACGCGCTGCCAAAGAAAAAAGTGATATGTAAATAATGTAAATACGGAAATGTTTTAATTCCTAAGTTGTTGTATTTTAAGTTGTTGTATTTTAAGTTGTTGTAATGTTTTAGTTCCTAAATGTTCGTTGAGATTTACATACAATATATGTAATATATGATAGCATGCAGAGATATATATGCAGAGAATATAATATATAATAATAACAATGTTCTATATAAAGAAAATTTATTAATAATGTATATTATATAATATATGTGCAATATAAAAACAAGAGAGAAATTTTTTCTATTTAAAAGTAGATACTTCATATAAAAATAAATACAAAGTATGAAATAATATTTTTTTGTCTAAAGTTTTGTTTATAAACTAAATAATTTCACATTTTTATTTATTTTTTACATCTAAGAAGAATCTATTTTTTTATTTTATACCTATATATTCCAATAATTATCTATCTTTTACAAACATATATTTATATATAATTTATTAGTAATATGCTTAAAATATTCTACAAATATACTGATATACCAAAGGTATTTCTAGTAGACACTGCGGTAATATAATCAAAATATTTTATTAATATTCTTATAATATACTAAGAAATATTCTCAGCATATACTGAGCAGGTTTCAGGGCAGACATAGGAACATCCCCCGCATATTTTCAAAATGTTATAGTACGTATTTCGAATATCAATGGGATATACACAATCTACGTTTGCGATATACTGCGTATATGCTCAGAATCTACCGGTGCTGTGTGGGAAATTTGATATAATATATTACATTGTTCTTTGAAAAACAGAAAATTTTATACGTTTGCTTTTATGCTAATTTTGAGATATTCCATAAAAGAAACTTCAACGTTATCGTTTGATTATCGAATTAATATAATCTCATTATTTCAGATCCCAACTGTATCACTTATTTGCGGATTATCTGGATTCTTCTCCTATTTTCTTCACTGTGGAATGCAGAAAGGTAAGATTATAGTTTTTTTTTCCGCGCATTTTTCAACACTTTTTAGCAAATTTTTTATTATAAATTTTTTACTGATTAAATTTGAACTAAGTAAATTTTTGTTCGTCATTAGGGATATATATGATTTTATTTAAAATTGATCAAAATTACAAAATTTATATAAAATAATAATGTTAAATTTCATTCATTGATTTTAATTTCTGTCAATGCATTCAGTACTATTAAAACTCGAAAACAATACAATCCTAGAAAATTTCTATATCTAAATAAATAGCCAAAAAATATTAAATTTAAATATTAAATACATACGCAACGATATAACACACGATATTTCCACATATTAGATTAATAAAATACAGAATCAGACAGCGTTAAATATACAAGGATATGGACAGAATTGTACATAACAACTATATGTGATTAATTATATAAAATTCCTGGCGTAAACGAAGTTTTTGCTTGTAGCACTGAGACATTACTGAATCACATCACGGGATAATTGAGGAATCGCCTATAAAACGCAACGGAACGAGAACGAAGAACTTGTCTTGCTTCGGATGGATCGAAGTAACGCACGATTAATTGTTTTATAAATTTTCAAATTTTGTCTTTCAAGTTTTTTATATATATTTGTAATATATAATTTGTAATATGTAATATATAATAATTTATATATTTGTAATAAGCCTCTAAAATTGAATAATACTTTTCTATTGGTACGGATTGATACGATTTTGCTTGAAAAAATGATTTAAATTTTTTTATTATTTATTAATGCATTAAAATTTTTAATATTAGAGTTATGTTACGTACTTTTTTTAAAAGAACATGCTTTTTTTCTTTTTGTAAACGTTCCAATTATGAGATTATAAAAAATATTTTTTATTTATTTTGCAATTTATATATATATATATATATATATATATATATATATATATATATATATTAATAAGCGGAGCAATCTAAAAGTATTTATTATTTATTATTGATGGTTAAAAATCACGTATACACATTAATATGGTCTCATTATTTGAATTAATTAAATAAATAACAATTTAGAAGAAAAGACTTTTAGATAAATCTTATAAAAATTTCTATGAAAAAAATATTTTTTAGAATTTATAAAATTATTTTATATATCTGCTTATTATTATATGTTTCGGATATAAAATTTGCCACATAAAAAAATAATTGTTTGAAATATTAATTATATTTTGGGCACCGCTATAGTTTGAATTTTATATTTGTATACAGACAGCGTTCTGTAACATACAAATATAATTTCTTCTCAAAACCAACAATTCCGCTGTTGCGCATCAGTGCCGGTGAGTAATGAATTTTCATTTACTTATGTAGTGAAAATCATTTTTTTTATATATATTTTTATTTATATAGAAAAAATTATTTTTTTTACAAAATAAATTATTTATTTATTATAAAAATTATCTTCTATAATATAATTAATGTTTTTCAAAATGTAATTATTATTTATTTTTATTTTGCTGTCGTACATTTCTTGTATATAACTTAATAATCTGTAAGCGCAAAAATATATTAAGTACTTTTTTATATTCTCCCATACTAATTTTCGCAAAAAATATAATTTTTATATAATTTTAATGACATAAAATAAATTTTATGATCTACCAAATCTTGTTGTTTAATACAAAACAATTGATCGGTTTTTAATACTTTATAAGCACTTTTGTGGTGATTAAAATTTAAAGCAGAAAGCTTCGCAAATAAAAAGAATAAATTCTTTTCTTTGATTTAAAATAATGAATTGAATTTCTTTCCAAGTGAACGTTCATATGATATTATCAATTTCATAACGTGTTTCATTTATTATAATCCAATATACACAATTTATAAAGTATTATATAAAGTTATCGTATATTATTTCTGAATGTAAAACATTTTTTATATCCTAAATTAAATTATTTTTAAACTTAAAACATTGTTTGAAAATAATTTAAATCAACCTGAGAGGAGGAAGAGGCCTAAGAAAGGCATCAGATATTGCTGATGCCTTGTAAGTAATTTGTTATTCATCTATTAATTATTTATTATTTGCAATTTAAATTGAACAATTAATTACGTAATTTGGTTTTTTATTTATATGATTTAAGCAAAAGAAAATTAGAGAAAAAGATTTTTATAAAATCTATATTTTTGTCAAAGTTTCTACTTTTAGATTATCACTTTATATAAAACTATTAGAGTTATTAGTAATGTTTTTTCCAAAATTTATAAAATTATTTTATTAATTTACTTATTATTATATGCATTTAATATAAAATTCAATGTGTATAAGGAATTTTTTTTAATGTATAATAATTATTTTGAGTATTACCACAATTTGGATCTTTTATTTATATGTTACAGATCAACGTACAAATTCGTCCGCAATTCCTAACGACCCTAACATCTTTAGAGGAGGAGGCCTAGGAAAGGCATCCTGTACCGGAGCAAGTCAAGGGTGAATATTTATTATTTATATTTATTACATATATATTGATTGTTAAAAATTGTATACGCATTAATTCGGTTTCATTATATGAATTAATTAAACAAAAAGAAAATTAGAAGGGAAGACTTTTAGATAAAAATTTCTATAAAAAAAAGATTTTTTTAAATTTACAAAATTGTTTTATATAATTTCAGAATCATAAATACATTCTTTCATAAAGACAAAATGTACAAGACAAGTTAAAGTCATCTTCTTTTACTAATTCTGTATAATTCCGTCATTAATTTCAAAAAAGAATAAAAAATTATACATAAAACTATTGACGATACAAAATAAAAATTCATCACTCACCGGCCACTGATGCGCAACATCGAAATTGTCGGTCTTGAGGCTACGCTGTCTGTAACATACAAATATAAAATTCAAATTATAGCAATGCCCAAAATATAATTAATATTTCAAAAAATTATTATTTTATATACCGAATTTTATATCCGATGCGTACAATAATAAACAGATGCATAAATATAAAATAATTTTATAAATTCTAAAAAATCTTTTTTTCATAGAAATTTTTATAAGATATATCTAAAAGTTTTCCCTTCTAATTTTTCATTTATTTAATTAATTTAAATAATAAGACCAGATTAATGCGTATACATGATTTTTAACAATCAGTATACAAATAATACTCACTCTTGAGTTGCTCCGCCGATGCAGGATGCCTCTCCTAGGTCTCCTCCTCCTCTCAGGATGTTAGAGGATGTTTTTGCGATGATCTGTAATAATTAAATAACAGATCCAAATTGTAGCAGAACTCAAAATAATTATTAAAAAAAAATTTATTATACACATTAAATTTTTATATTAAATGCATATAATAATAAGTAGATTGACAAAATAATTTTATAAATTATGAAAAAAAACATTATTAATAACTCTAATAGTTTCATATGAATTTATAATCTAGAAGTAATAAATAAATTTTAAAAAATTATAAAAATAATTATTATATCTTTAATCTTAGCCGCTCTATCCAAGCTTTATATAATCGTCATGACTAGAAGTTAAATGCGGGATAAGTAGCACAACATGCGCCGCACGAACGAACCAGCAATTACTGTGTTTGTAATGTTTTTGGAATGTTGAGTAACATTATCATGAAATATTACAATTACACGTTCTAATAATGTCTCCAAAATATTACATTGCAATTTGCAAGATTGTAACATTACTGCAATGTAACTGCAATGAAGATTATTATAGAATAGAATAGAATAGAATGTATCTTTATTGATTCCCTCAGGGTTTCAATTACACGTCTGATTTACACTTGCCCCCTCCTTATCACCCCGACCTGGCTCTTAGCCTCACAATCTGATTCCCCCCTCCCTTTCTCGCCTCTTGACCTTCCCTTTTCTTTACCCTCTCCTTTGTCCTTCCTTCTTCTCTTCCTCCTTCTTATCTAGACCTCTTCTCCCACCATACTTTTCTCTCCTCATCCCACTTCCATTCCTTTCCATCTATCTACAACCTCCTATTATCCACCAATATACTTCTTCCTTTCCTTCTTTCCTCCCTTGCCTTCTCCACCAGTCTCCATCTTAATCTCCTTTCTTCCATTGACAAATCCTCGTCCACAACTACTCCCCATTTCCTCCTAATCTCTCCTCTCCTCTCCAGGAGCTCTTCTCTGTCTTCTTTCTCCTCTACCCCTATCAAAAGCACCTTTCTTCTTCCTTCTCCTTCTCTTTCTATTGCCCTATCCATCTTCCTGTCCATCACTCTCCATCATTCCTTGCCATCTTCACTCCTTCCATTCCTCCTCTCCATTCCCTCCTCCATTCCTCCATTCCTTCCCTCCCATTCCCTTCCCTTCCTCTCTGCCCTTCCTTCATTTCCTTTTTCCCTAATTCTCCTCTTCTTCCTTCCTTCCCACTTATCTCTTCTTTCTTCTCCTCTGTCTTGTCACTCTCCATCCTTTTCTTCTTATTTCCCATCGTGCATCTTCTCTCCTCTTCCTCACACTTGCCTTCCCCGTCATTTTCTCTTTCGAGCTCCTGACGCTCTTCTCGTCCCCTCTCCACCATCTCCCGTCTCTCTTTCCTGCTCCCTCGACACTTGCATTTCCTTCCATTCCCCTCATCTTCTGCATCTTTCTTCCTACCTTTACCCTCCTCTTCTGCCTTTGATTTCCTTATCTCTTTTTCAGCTTCCTCTTCGCTCTCCCCCTCCAGGTCCCTCCATGAAAATTATTATAAATATACCAATTATATGATCTATTTATGATAATTTTAATATATAATATTTTATATTATTTTCGAAGCTTGAAAAATGATTATAGTAGGATTATGTAAAAGATAGATTAATTTTATTTGGTCATTTTATAATTTTCGTAAATGAAATAATAAAACCTTTAAATTATATATTATTCTTTTTATTATAATTATTATTGCAGAATTTTATAGTTATTACAGAATTATTCAACAATCTTATGTGTATCCTGACTAGAAACATTCATAGAAACGTTCATAGGAACATATTTACAATATTAAAAATAATAATTATATATATATATATATATATATATATATATATATATATATATATTGTAATATTTCATGATAATGTTACCGCAAAATTCCAAAAACATTACAAACACAGTAATTGCTGGTTCGTTCGTGCGCCGCATGTTGTGGTATCTATCCTGCATTTAACTTCTAGTCATACATTTAATTTTTGAACTAAAACAAATATAACTATAACTATAACTATAACAAATATAAACTTTCTTTCTCTCTCTCTCTCTCTCTCTCTCTCTATATATATATATATATATATATATATATATTATTATATGTATAATTTGCGGAATGAAAATTGCAAGATAAATATTGTACAATAAATTTTTTACAATCTCAAAATTGAATCGAATGTTTAAGAAAGGAAAAAATTACTTACGCACACTATTTTAAAAGAAGATATGTAATGTAATTGTATATTAAAAATTTAGTGCATTAATAAATAATAAAAAATTTATTTTGATCAAAATTGTTTGCATTTCAGCAATTGTTTTAAGAAATTTGCCAGTAACACTGGCTACTTATATAATGTAAAGAATGTTGCAACATGGAGAATATGATGCTGGTTATAATCAATTAATGAATAATGTAATGTTTTATAGGGTTTCAAAATGTACGTTTATCTATTAAGAAAATAAAAAGTTTCAAAAATATACCACCATCTCCTTATTTAAAAAATATGCAAAAAGAAATAAATTTAGACTTATTACATTCAGTCATAGATTTTTGGGCAATCAAATATAATTTTCGGAACATCAACAATAGATGAATCAATACCAGCACTATATAACTAATATTGAAGATAAGAAAAATAATAATTTTTTTTTATTTATATATTTTCTATTTATATATTTTATTATAAAGTTTTCACATTTTTAATATTATGTCAATTTTGTGAAGAAATGTTTCAGAATCACACATTTTATATATGTAAAACCAAAATTTGCAAAATAAATTAAGCAAATTTTATATATTTTTGATTGGCCAAATTCCGTCATGGAATTTTACAATATCATACCATCATTAATTGCAAATAAAAACATTAGTTAGGATTATGAAGTAACAATTTTATTTATACGGATCGGATTTTCAAATGCATAAACAATGATTTCTTACATAACGGTTATCATCAATCTATTATATAATACAAACGCAAAATTTATTGCATAGTTTATTATTAAAACTTGAACATTCCCAATATGATATAATATATGGAAATGCAACTATTGCTAGAACTGCATTACGGAATCCGTTTAATATCATAAAATTTTATATATATATATATATATATATATATATATATATATATATATAATTGTGTAAATTTATACGTAGATGTATATAATAAAGAAGAAAGAATATTATATAGACAATGCTTTTTGTTCTAAAAATATGTTTATATTAGACACAATGACTAGCATTAATGATTTATTGCAACAATCGCAAACGGGTAGAATAATTTTACAAGTTTCTTAAACTACAGAACTTAATAATTCTACGAGAAATAAAATATGTAACATAATTTGATTATTGATGTGCAATATTAATGAAACCATGTAATAAAAAACTAAATATATTTGAAGAATGGCCACTTTTCAAACATCCAAATGGATATGAGCTTATCCAATATAAGTGTAATCAAATGCAGGTATTAGATCTCGGTTTAACTATAGAAAAATGGAACGAGTTTTTCAATAAGATTATTCAACATACAAAATACTTCAATTATTGTAAAAATGATAATTTTACTGAATTATTGAAAAAATTAAATTTTGATATATTTGAAGGGAAATTCATTATTCCTATAGCATACGTTGTGCACATGTGTTTACTTATTACAATTTTGGATTTTTTAGATTCAAAACTAACAATTGCTATATATCTTCTTTCCTATTTGATACTTCCAAAGCAAAGAGTTAAACAAAAAAATAGTGGAAAAGCTAAACATTATAGTAAAATCAATTATTTTATTTTAAGAGATAGCATGGTAAAATGTGCAACTGTTAGTACATTAATGTGCAAAATTTTTATTTAAATATTTATATATACATATGTATAGAATATTGATAAATTTAATATATGAATATTTTGTTGTAGACTTGGTGATATTATGAAAATTCGTCAAGAAAGCAGTGATAAGGCAAAAAAAATGCGAACATTTGTATAACTTTATAATAGTTATGGATCAAATTAAAAACATATTGCAATCATATGTCAGTATAGACAAAATTTTATATTCTACAAAATTTACATTAGAAGCTTTAAATGTTTGCTTTAAAGTCTTCCACGTTTTACAAATTAATTATCCAGATGTTAGTAAATATTTATGAATGCTGATACAAAAAGGATTATATAAGTTTTGCACAAATTGGAATATGTCATTTTCAAATACGGAACATCTATTGAAGAAGCTTATGTCAAATAATTTAATCGAAAACATCGAATGAATAATTAAAGCAACTAATAACTATATTTTTATTTTTAAACTTAAAGTAAGGTTTTGGTTTTCATTCCTAAAATTAATGTAAGTTATTGTTTTATTATTTTTTCCAAAATAAAAGTTTACTTGTTTATAAAATTTTATTTAATAATATAATATTCTAATAGTGGAGATTATATGTACAATTTTTTAAATAATTTTTATAAAATATTTATTTTATATTATAAATTTATATGTCAATTGGTTATAATTATAAAGTATAATAGCAAAGTTTTATGTTCAAAATGTTTAATTGTATGTTTTGTAATAAATCGTTTTTATTTTTTGAATATTTCAAATATGAATATAACAAATATTATTTTAAGCTTATATATAAGCATAATAATCAAGTAAATTCAGAAATTAAATGTAATTTTTTTAATTGCACAAATTCGTATAATACTGTTTACTTTCGTTTTTGACATATACATATCACAATAAAAAAACCTCACAAAGGTAAAAAAAAAAAGTATGCCAAATACATAAAAAATATTCCTTGTACACAACAGAAAGATGAAAAGATACTTATCTCTGAAAAATAACTGATAAAAAAATTTTAGTATTTACAAATATTTACAAGTAATTCAGTTTGTAAAGATTTGTAATTTGAAATAGTAGATATCATAAAATCAATTTTTATAGAAGTGTTTTAGACAGATTTTCTCCTTAAAATTGAAACATATTTAATTTTTATTAACAGAATGATTTCCGAAATAAGTTTAATTTTGAATAGTATATCACAAATTACATTACTTTAAAGTTTATTAAAGGTGTTATATACTATAATATCAAATTATATTGTTAATGTTAAGTGCAATTAGAATTCTTTTGATTTACAAAGTATATCTTACAGGATGTATAATTTGAAAGAAAATTTTTCGTAAACTCTAAGTCGGGGCGCGTATAAAACAAACTTACAAAGCAAAATATAAAAACTTGGCGTGCCCGTTATAAACAAACTAGATTTGTGTTGTCTATACAATATTGCATGTGATATGAAAACTATTTGCATATTATATCATATATTTATTTGTATACATATATATGTATGTATGTATGTATATATATATATATATATATATATATATATATATATATATATATATATAGTTCATAATATTCAGTCAAGTAAAAAACGAAAAAGAAGTAATAAAAGATCTATCCCGTTAAACGAATTGATAAATAATGGAAGGAAGACTCAAGATTTTAATTTAATTACCGATATTAAATAATAAAGAAAATTATGATTCTTAATTCTTAATCTAATTATGAAAATTATATTTCTTCAAGATTTCAGTAAAATTTCATAAAATGTTAAATATAACGTTGCATTTAATTACAAAATTATATTATTTTAAAAAATTTAATAGAAAAAATGTTCATGAAATTATTAATAAATATTTTTTTCTAATTATTTGTCTGAAAGTTTTGAAATGTTGCCAAAAAAGATGTGGCAATAGTAACATACATAATAATTTAAATATCATATAATGATTTAAATATCATAAAAAATCATTTTAAAAAATTATAAAGTGAGCATTACACTTTTCAATCCTTAATCAATATTAATTATTTAATTAAATCCTCACAAATAATAATTGATTTTTTTTAGCCAAAAAAAAAATTAAAAAAACAATTAGTCATAAAATTAGAAAATTAATATATATATATATATATATATATATATATATATATATATAAATTGCAGAATAAATAAAATAAATAAAAAAAGAGATTTTTTATAATCTCATAATTAAAGAACGTTTACGAAAAGAAGAATTGCATGTTACTTTAAGAGAAGATATGTAACATAACTATATATTAAATTTTTGTATTAATAAATAATAAAAGCTTTAAATCAGATCGTAAAGAGACCGTGTTTGGTAGGAAAGCGGGATGATGGCTAGTTCACAAGCCATTAAAAAAAAAAAGTAAATAAAAAGTAAATATTATCATACATTTTATATTTTATAAAATTTTTGCAACAAATTTTGCTACGACATGAGTACAAATCGAAAATTCATAAAAAGTCATTATATTATACGACATTTATTATATTTATTGTAGAGTATATAAAATATATAAAGTAAAGTATATGAAAGTATATAAGAATAATAAAGGTGGGGAATAATATAAGAAATAACACAGTTCATATTAAAATCATATATGTATATTATATGTATTAAAATATAATATATTATATATAATATATTATAATATATATATATATATATATATATATATATATATATATATATAAGTCCATTATCAATAAAAAAAATTCAAACATAAAATATATTTTATAATTATTTAAAAAAAAGTGTTTCAAATATGAAATAAATATTTCAAAAATATTGGATAATGATCGGTTTTTTGGCTGCAAAAATGTCTCGCTGCACGTGGCTTATTTGAACAAATCTAAACGAAATTAATAATTGAGCCAATAATTAGCTTACTCGTTCGCGAAATAAGACACAGAAGTTCGAAAAATATATTTCACACTGGTCTTTATATATAATGTAAATTATCCTGTTCATCACGACTTCAAATATGTATGATAATAACAACGCTGACCTTCAAAGGTAACAACGCATAAAAGCACGATATTCGCGTATTCTAGATAATCTTGAAAATGACAAAATAATTGGATAATCATGCATATTTTGACTCTCAATAAAACTAAATAAATAATCAAATAAGAAGAAAAGAAAATCCGAATTGCGAAACGCGAAAGCTGATCCGCCGCTGCGGTGCAAGAAAAGTGCGACGTAGCATGTGCGTTTAATCGATTGCGAGAACGAAATCACGCTAACTACTTATCCGAATAAAATATATCTAAAAAAATTGGCGGACTTACCTTTTTGATCGATGCTCGATTAAAAATCCCATTGGTCGTTGACGAACTTTGCTCTGCTCCGGTCTCTTCTCGGGCTGCTGCGTCTTCACTCCTCACTGAACGATGACTCATGGAACAATGATAGGCAACGAGCGAGAATCCTACAGATGTACTAATTCGATAGATCGCAATTAGGACACCTGTGGCGCTTTTGCGCTTACAGGGCCGTCTCATAACCCTCGCGATCCTTCACGGCCATATTAAGGGGTTCAATGCCTCCTGTATGCAAAATTCTTTCTATTTTAAGTTGATGAAGACGGCCTATTCAACCTAATCTTTTTCGGGACCTCCATATGTTGGCTTTCCTCCGATTTGCTCCATCCCGGATTTAGATATTGCAGTTCGGTTTCGGAGTTCCTGTGCTTCTTGCGTGTGGAGCGACTATCTTCTTTGCCGGATCTTTCCGATTTTCCAAATCTTGATTTTGCGATAGCAAAAATTAAGCAGCAAAAGCTCTCTGGGATTTTTTTGAAATTTTAATGAGATAAAAAAAAATTTATACGATTTGATAAGCTCTTGTATCTTTATCATTTATTCATGCTTTTTCTCGGGGAGGTCCCGTTTGTCTACATTCCCGATTGCCTACAGCTTCATTTGCCTACAACGTTTTGCCGACAGCTTCAATTGCCGACATTCCCGATTGCCTACAGAACGATTGCCTACAAGCATTATTGTACACATATAAAAATTAAAAGTACGAACGTACGTTTGTACACTTGTCATTATTGTGCACATACACATTGTACACATGACATTATTGTGCACATACACATTGAACACATGACATTATTGTGCACATACACATTGTACACATGACATTATTGTGCACATAATATAAGAAATTCATATTAATGTTTTGTACACATGACGTTATTGCATACATACACATTGTACACATTCGTATGATGTTGGCCGACGACTAACACTTTTTTTAAATAATTATGTGTGAAATCAATTGTATTACAATGTAAAGCAAGGTCCACCCAGACTACCGGCAGGGTGGGTGCGGGAGGGGGGCCGAAGGCTCCCCTTGCACCATCCCGTATGAGTGTATGTATGTGTGTGTGCGCGCGCGCGCGCGTGTTTCCTGTCACGTATGTACTTTAGCATATTTCAAACTTTAAATAATTAATTAAAAATAAATTATAAACTAACAAACAAAAATAAATGCACTACAATCATCTACAAATGAAATACAATTGATTTCACATCTATTTTTGTAATTTTATAGTACATGTTGGCTAGTTTCATGGTCTACAATTAAATAATTAATTAAAAATTAATTATGAACTAACAAACAAAAATAAATGCACTACAATCATCTACAAACGAAATACAATTGATTTCGCACATAATTATTTAAAAAAGTGTTAGTTGTCAGCTAACAATCATACGAATTGTTAATTTTTGATAAAAAATGCAATAAATCATAAAAATAATAATGGAGTAATATGAAGCAATTAAGGAGCAATCGTTTTATGCTGGAGTTGTAAAAAACTATTGAAAATATGTTTTTGAGTGAAAATGATTAAAATATTATAAAGAATTAATTATACAAGTTGAGTGATCTTGAATTTCATAATAAAGCAAGAAAGGAGCAATTATTCTATCAAAAAATCAATAAGAAATGTTGATTAAACTTTTTGAGATGTTTGAATATTCTCGCCGTTGGTTGCTAAGCCATGTAGTTGAGATAGACAGCCGATAGGTGGCGGTGGCGTCGCTTGGAAAATGATTAGTTTATTAATTTTTGATAAAAAATGCAATAAATCATGATGGAAAATAATGATGGAGCAATTAAAAAGCAATCGTTTTATGCTGGATATAGTTGCAAAAAATTGAAAATATATTTTTAAATAAAAATAATTTATTTTACGTTTTTTGTAAATATTTAAAAAAATATTAATTTTAAAATGGGAGCAATTGTGGATTCTGATGGAGCAATTAGGGAGCAATTGTTTGAATTATTAATTATTAAAAAATATGAATTTCCAGTTCTAACTTATTTCCGGTGTTCGATTGCTATTGTGAGCGGTTTTCTCTGCTGAACGCGGTCAGCTTTACCGATAACATAGAAGATGATTATATTCTCTGAAGGTAATACAAAAAACTTTATATATATATATATATATATATATATATATATATAATATATATATAAATTGCGCACACTCATTTTTGTCAATTTTTGTCGATATATAGTATAATAGCTATGAAATTATAACCTAATTCCTAATATATTGTCGATATATGAAATACAATACAAAGTTCTTCTTTGATCATGGAACTTGATAAGTCTATCTTGATGCAAAAGCAAGTGAAGGACAATTCAGAGGATTTACAAACCGAGTTTTTGGACTTGAAAAATTGGGAAGAGCAAATGAAACGGAAGGAACAGGAATTATTG
Organism: Cataglyphis hispanica; assembly: GCF_021464435.1. Taxonomy (NCBI): domain Eukaryota; kingdom Metazoa; phylum Arthropoda; class Insecta; order Hymenoptera; family Formicidae; genus Cataglyphis; species Cataglyphis hispanica. The sequence goes on along the minus strand of NC_065962.1, from coordinate 5,202,138 downwards.
AATGAACACACTGGACAGGTATTTTGGGATCCAAAAAGTTAATAATGCAACAAATGCAATAATATATTATTGTATGTTAAAAAATATAAGAAATATTCTATTAAATGCATAATATTGCAACATGGATCAACCAATCTTTATAATCATATAAATTATTTTAAATTATATTCATATTACATTCATATTACAAATTTATTTTAAAATCATTAAAATATTTAAATTCTAGATTTTATATTTATGTGTAGTACTAAATGTTGGCAAATATTAGAATTCATAGTACATTTAACTTATTTAAATGTATGGGATATAAGATATATATAATATATATTCCAGAAAGTTTTGCCTCCAATCAGAAGTAAAAATAAGAAAAAATGCGTGATAAAAGAAAGTAAAATGACTGAAAATTCTAAACGAATAAAGTCGTATGATTATGCATCATGGGATAAATTTGATATTGTAAGTGATATTTATGTTATATATCATGCAAATTCCTGGGTTAGAATTGTTGAGAAAACATTTGAGAGATTAATATTATTATTGTAACAAAGGAGAATGCATGTAAGAAATTAGATGAAGACGAACAATCCAATGATTCCGCGGATGAAAGTATGTCTAAAGAGGAATTGGAAAAGAATTATAGCAAAGCATTAGAACACAAAAATCAAGGCAATATTTTTGTGCAACAGAAGAAATGGGATAAAGCAATTGCCTCATACAGCGAGGCAATAAAAATTTTTCCTTACGATGCTATATTTTATGCCAATCGTGCGCTTTGTTATTTAAAGCAAGACAAGTAAACCTTATTCCTTGAAAATTTAATAAACTCAAAACATGTTAATTTATATAATTTACATAATTATTAAATGCATTATATTACAGCTTGCATTCAGCAGAAGCAGATTGTTCATCTGCAATACAGTTGGATGAGACTTATGTCAAAGCTTATCACAGACGAGCAACAGCCAGAATGGAATTAAAACAATATAAAGAGGCAAAGAAAGACGTAGAAAAAATATTGACATTGGAATCTTCGAATAAGGAAGCAAAGGCTTTGCTTAGCCAAATTAATAAGCGACTTGAAAATTTAAAAGTATGTATTTTTTATTATTAAGTTTAATATTTATTAATACATTTTATTTATTTCTTAGCCGATTATTATATCTGGTGAAGACACAGCCAAAAATATACCAATAGAGAAAAAAATTGCTGAGAAGATGTTTAGTAATGTAAAATCAAGTAAAGAAATAATTGACAACAAGAAGGACAAAAATAAAAAAGATAGCATAAATAATGTAGGAGCTATTGCAAAATCAACCATAAGTCTAACAGAATCAAAGAGAGATCCACGCATTCCAGATTGGTTACCAGAAAAAGATAATGTTGCAGTTGTCGAACCTATTGAAAAACCTCCCCATTTACGTTCAAAAGTAAGTTGACATTAATATATCATATAGTATTTGTGCAATATAACACATTTTATTATTAATTAGGAACCATTAATAAGAATACCTGTGCAAGAGGCCGATTTAATAAAACCTTGTGGAAAAGGAAACCATGATTTCCTTTTAGAAAAGGAAATTAAAGCATCATGCAATAACAATCAGTATCAAGAATTATCAAATATAGATTCTGATAATATAGAGCATAAAAAAAGTATTACAAAACATAAATCAGAAGCAAACATTATTGAAAATATGGAAATATTCTCCATCCCGAAAACCGCAGTCCAATTCGTAATAAATTGGAAAAGATATACTTCATCTGATTTTCGATACAGATATTTAAAGGTAATTAAAAACTTTTTACATATTAAATATAATTCATACTACATAATACATACTAAAAAATTTAAAGCAAAATTAAATTTTTTTAGCAAATACCATCAAGTAATTTGCCAAAAATATTTCAAGATTCAATGGAAAGTGATATTTTTAGTGATATTTTAACAATACTTAAAACAGAATTTATGAAACGAAAAGAACCTATATTTCTGTATCTAAAGAATCTTAGTGATGCTAAAAGATTTAGAACTCTCATTATGTTTATCAGTAACTCAGAAAAACAAGGTATATATAATGATATACATTTATTTTTCATAATTGATTTAGAACATTTAGTAATATGGAACTTACAATACTTTCAGATTTGAAGCTCATGTTTTCATATTGTAAAACGTCAGAAAATATATCTGAGAAAGAAGTTGTAGAGTTGCAAAATAAATATGAGGTTTGATAAGTTTTAAAAAGAAAAGTTTTGGATATGGTAAAAGTAGGTAAATTGTGTCAAAGTTTTAAGGAAAATACAGATTATACACATACATACAGATTTCCAAATTTTATCTATATTCTAAAATATATATAAATATTTACAAAAAATACACAGATATTACATCTTCAAATGCTATAATGACACAACAGATAAATAAAATCATTTTGTACATAAAATATTTTTTAAACCTGAGCTATATAATTTATAATGAAATAATTAATTATATATTTTCAATAGAGTCTGTACAGATATATATTTACAATCTAATACACAGCAATAAACAATATACGCACATTATAAATTACCATTAAGTAATCGATGTATTTTTTGATCATTTTTCATGATTTGTGCCTTTACTTGACGTATTTTGTCCAATTGAATTTTTATGTTGTCATCAATTTCTTTCAATATTTCTTTCATAGGCTCTATCATCTCTTTTGTTTCTCTAAAATATGAATTTTTGTATTAAATAATATTAATTAATTATATTCCATATTACAAAATAAAGAATTACTAAGACTGTTTATATTGCAAATTTTATATGTGTTATGAGTACATACTTTTCTTCTTTTTCCAATTGTTCATTTAACTGATGATACTGGCTTCTCCAGTCCAATAATTCTTTCTGCATCATTTCTACATCTTCCTGATATTAAATAGGATTTTGTAAAAAAATGTAAACTAATATGTAAACTAATATGTAAAAGTATGTATATAACATATTACCTGTACATAATCTAATAATTTCCCTAGAGGATTCGTCGCACGCGTCAGTGTCTGTATAGTTCCACGTAATTTGTCAATTTCTTTAGTTGTTGCTTCTCGATCGCGCTTCGAACCAGATTCCCATGCCTATAATCAAATATATTTATTTGATAAAGGACTATTCAACATTTCGCAAAAAATAAAACGATTACTGCATAAAAATGTAGAAATAGCATATTTCAATATTTCTTACAATGTCCACTTTCTTCGGTAATACATCGACATTGTCAGTATTGACCAATTCCCTTTGGGTCTCTAAAATTTGTGCCACTAGATGCCCATGCTCTTGCATCAGGTGATTATCTATCTTGTAATCTCCATTTTCTAAATTGTCGCCACTGCTTCCCTTAGTTTCCATGACTACCATATCTTCAGCATCATCATCATCCTTCAAATCAGCATTCTCTACAATAACACTGATATTTCCCACTGGTGTCCTAAATCGTAATTTAACATTATACTTTTAATATAAATAATTCCTTAGAAAATAAATATATCACTGTCTTACTGTATCTCCTCATTGACAATGAAATCTGTCTTTGCTCTCATCCTGGGAGCTGCCGGCCTAGCACTGATAGGTCTAGCACTAGGTGGTCTTAAGGAGGTTTTAGGTCTTGCATTGGATTGTTGTAAAACACTGAAACAAGCAAGTTAAGTATATTATGTACACTCACACATACGCGCGCACACACACACACACACATATAAATATATACAGGATGTCCCAGAACTAGCGGAAAAGTTTTTAATGACAGATTCTTCATGAAATTCTAAGTCAAAAAGTTCTTTACAAAAAAGTGATCCGATTAATAAAATTTGAATGGTGAAGTGTTGGAGTTGACGTATGAGAGTACTTGAAATTCGTGCGATCAGAATCGGCACAACCAAGTTTGACTGCTATAATAATATGTGCTATTCTGCTATTAATAATATAAATTAAATAATAATTAATTTTATTACAATTGATATTTATCTTTATTAATTAATAATTATTTGTTATATTTTGTTTACATGCTAGTTGCATAGTCCTTGAACATGGGATATGTGGAATATTGATTAGATTAATTTAACAAATGACAAATGTAAAATAAATAATTATTAAATAACAAATTGATCATAATTTTATCAATCAATTAATTAATTAATTAATTAATTAATTACTCAAATAACTAAAATTAGTTTCCCATATTTTTCCGTGTTTAAAGATTACGCAACTAGTACGTAATACAGAATAAATCAATAATGAATAAATAATAAATAATTAAATGTAGAGTAATAAGAAAAAAAAATTATAAAAAATAAAAAATAATAAATAATAAATCAATAAATAATAAATAATTAAATGTAGAATAATAAGAAACATGTATCGTCGCGGTACACGAGTCATGAGTCAAACTTAGTCGTGCTAATCCTAATCACGCGAATTTCATGCGCTTCCATACATCAACTTCAATACCTCATCATTCAAATTCTATTCATCGGATCACTTTTTTTGAAAAGAACTTTTTTGCTTAGAATTTTATGAAGAATTTGTCATTAAAAACTTTTCCGCCAGTTCTGGGACACCCTATATATATATATATATATATATATATATATATATATATATATATATATATATTATCAGTAGAAATTTATAAAATTGAATACATTACGTCGTTTCAGTAGATGTTTGATTTTGGAAGTCAAGTTCTGACATTGGCATTTGCTCGCTCTTCCCAGCGCTCTGTTGCCGTTCTTTAGTTTCTTCTGATATTCCATTTTTCTTAGTTTCTTTGTTATAATTGCTCGTTTCTAATTTATTTTGTTCTTCATTATGAAGAGATGTCTCTGAGGGTATATTCGCTATCTTCTCCTGGGAGCCACTTACTTGCACTGAGGGCCTTATTTTACTTGAAGAAATTCGATGTTGTACTTGTTCTTCTTTCGTTGATTCAGTCGCTGAGATTATAGAATTCTGCTTCACTTTAGCAGATGAAGAAGGTCTTCTTTTTTGCGCCGAAATAGGAACTTTATCTTCGATTGGCTGAATAAGAGTAAATAATATTAAATGAAACATATAACTTAAAGTACGTTTTTGAAAAACAAATTGTTTGAATTCTAGAATTAAAGACATTGTTTTTTCTTTATGTTTTTCCTCAGTAAGTACTTTGTGAATTTTAAATAATATAGAGAAAAAACAAATCTTAATTCTGCTTAACAAATTAGCACAATTTACCTCATAAATTTTAACAATATTTAATTAAGCAAGATTTTAACTTTTTTTTACCTCAGCCGGTGGGATATCTATGGCTTCAACATTTTTCAATATTTCCTTTTTGTTATTCTCTTTTCTTCCTTTCTCATTGGGCTTATCATCGATGTTTTTTGCTTCGCTCGATACTACTTTCCCTGTGCTAGACGATCTTTTTTTTCGCTCCGAGACTTTATCTTTCTCTGATGATTTTCTCGTTTGCGATGCCTGCCTTGGAGCGGGCTTTTTTGAAGTTTCCTCTTTAATTGTAGATTTTGATTTTGATTCAGTTTTTGTTTTCTTCTGCAAACTTTTTTTATAATGCTCGATCGCTTCTGTACTACTGACCTAACATAATAAATATGTTATTATTTTATATTTAAAAAAGTCTCTATCTAAAAATATATTACTTTTTTATCAAGGGATTTTCCAATAGCTTGCAGCAATTCATTTGTCTTTGTCGGCTCTTGACCAGAAATTATCTTACTTGCTCTGACCGTTAAATTAGCACCCGAAATTAATTCTAAAACATATATGTTTACATGTATATTTATTATAGTGATAAAATGTGATAGCGCAATAAAGTTACTTACTGACAACATCAATGAGTTTTGTCAAAAAGGCAAGCTTTGCTTCTTTATCTTTTATGTTATCCGAATTTAACTCCTCATCAGTGAACAATCCCTCCAAGAAACCTGTCTCTTTAATAACAGCCGTTATAATATCATGAAGAAAGCGAAATGGTGGTTTTCGGAGCAATTTCTCAGTTAACGGTGGCTTCTTGAAATATTTTCCGAGCAGATCTTGTGTTTTTTTTATCACTTCGGGTCGCACTTCGTCCGTCATTATGAGACTGTTTTTCTTTAATCATGCCCAACATGTATATCATATATGATACTCGCGGTGATCCTATTCAATGTAATGTCAAACGGTTGCTAAGCAACGATGCACGTGCGCACCACAATCAATTGATGCATTTCATTTGACATTACAAAAATTTTAAAGCGTTTTGAAGTTTGATCGATCAATCAGATAGCATTTTCGAATGGACGGGTTTTTTTTATTTTTTCGCCATTTTTTGGCAACTCCCGCTGATATTTGAATGAAAATAGCAATAAAGGTGCCTTTTCACGCTGACATACGACGCTCATTTTTAGCGTCAAATAGATCACGTCATTAAAATTGACGCTATATTGTGAAAAACGCATGAAAAGAGTTTAGTATCAAATTTATAGCGTCAATACTGGCTAACAGTACGGCTTGACGCTGAAGGTAAGAAAATCCAACTTCTTTTTTCTTGATGCTAGCCACATGCAACGCTGAAACAAGCGTCTCCTGAATTCGCACTTTAACAATAAATTGTCACAATGGAAATTAAAAATATATGTAGTAAAAACAATATACATATACATAAGAATTTTTATTGTATAGGAAACGTGTGAAAAGTTTGAGTAAGAAAATAAAAGGAAACAAAAAAAAAATAAAGAACGAAAATATTACAATAGTAATTTATTGTATTAAAATATTTATATTCAAAAACATTGTAAAATATATAATAAACTATGTAATAATATAGAAATATAGAACATGTAATAACAAACAAAATATTTTTTTAAATTTAATAAATTATTGCAAAAAACAAGATATATTAAGGCACATTATTAAAAAAAAATATTATTATTGCATAGCCATAGATTTGTTTTATCATACCTACATTTACTAGTAGTTTTCATAAATATGTAATCGCAAAACAATAAATCTTCTGATAATTTTTGATTAAAAATTTTTCATGCGACAGGCGTAGTTTACAATAGAATCGTAATTCGTAAGAAATTGAGCAATCGCAGACTACGTTTACACGTCACCCCTAATCGGGTTTAATAACTTAGTAGTTCTAAGATTAACCAATCACAGTCATTCCATTCTTCAGAGGAATAGCTGTGATTGGCCTATTTTACAACAATGGACATTATTAAATTTGATTAAGGGTTAAGGCCCTTGCATAATACGAGTGTAACGTCCTGCCAATTTTAAAAAACTATATTTTAGCTAGTAATTAAGTACCGCTTTTATCCCTACAAAATAGCTATAGAATAATTATGTAATCCATTTGCTTTTATTTTAATTGTTAACTAATTTCATTAATCGCTTACTATTTTAGTTATATGGTTATTTAGCCTAAAACCTGAATATATTTTAATCCTTTTAGTAATAATAATCGATAGCGCAAAGAATTAAGAATTCCTTGGATTGACGAATCAGGAAGCATTATTTAGAACTAGCTAGTTGTACAGCAGTGATTTTCTAGAACTAACCTGCTGATTACTTTAAGAACGAACTTGCGAGCGAGTTTCATACTCGATAATATCGATACTAATATCTAACTTTTAAGATTTTAATATTTAATCATACAGACAAATATATATAATAATTACTCACTCTTAAATTGAGGAGTAAATGCGTCGTACTTTATGGAATCATAAAACGTATATAATAATAATTTGTTGACTATAATTTGTTGAATATTTGTAATTATTTTATCCAAAACATCACATATAAAACTTTCAATACCATATCCAATACAATTATACTTTATAAATAATTAAAATCATATTAATTAAAACAGGTTATTATATAATGCGCGAATGCTTCCATAAAGAAATGATTTTAATAAAATTAATATGCTTTATTGTAGTATCGATCAAGCGACCATAAATATAAATTTAAGAGGCTTATATTCTATGGAATCATAAATTATATACATTGCATATAATACAAATAAGTTATCTAAAATATCTATATTTTTAAACTATAGAATGCCATAACTTTAATTAAATTGCCAACTTATTATCAGAACTGAAATAAATAGAACAAATGATTCCATAAATTAATAAGCATAAATATTAACCATATTATTAAGGATTTTATATTATAAAATATTAACTAAGCTTAAGAAGAGAATGCGCATAAGAGGCCTCATGTTAGTGAAACCTGATATTGCGAGCGATAAGTCGAACGGACATGCGACGGCTACGACCACGAGCGCCGAAACTCAATAGTCAGATAAACATATCGATCGACAATTCTCAGAAGAATTGTTGTTAAAAATCTTTCTTCTCAGAAGTCCTTCACTGAATCATTCTAAGAATCTTCCAGAGCGCGACGCGTGTGCTGCGCACGGCCCGAAGACCCTTTGTTTCGACAGTATATAAGCCGGCGATTTCGAACCTTCGGGGCAGTCAAATCGGAGCAGTAAAATCGGAGCAGTCAGTTCGAGCATTCAGTTCGGGGCATTACATTCAGATCATTCAGCATTACGTTTATTGCAGTCAATTCGGAGCATTACGTTCAGATCATTCAGTCATAGCATTACAGTCAGTTCGGTCAGTCAATTAAGAGATCTTCAAGCATTCGAATCATTTATTCTTAGCTAACATTATTCATTACTAATTCCTTACTATTTCGTACAAGTATTCGCTCCGTATTATTCGTTCATTGTTCGCGTACTATTCACTATTCCATTTCGATTAATATAATTGTCGATTCAGTGTTAAGTTGTGTAAAACTAAGGAAATAATAAAGAACTTTGTGTATACATCTGTGTACTTTTATCCGGCCTACTTCATCAACGACCGAGGTCTTAAAGGACGAGAGAAGGGCTTAACAAAGTACGACCAGAACTTGAACAGAAGGAAGGATTTTTCTGCCACATCACGGTAAGTACTTACAATTACTATAAATCCCATCTTTCCATAAATATTAGAAACTTTATTTGAATTAACTGACAACCCCTAATATCAATTAATTATCTTTTCATCCTCTAAATAATAAGAAATCCTCTGTCAAGCATTAGCATGTGGCTGACAGTTTCCAGTCAGTCAACTTTAATCTATTATCCTACTATTATTTAAAACACACCCCTAATATCAATACTAAGTAAGATTTATAAATTCCATGCAAAATATATACTACTGTTGTCATTTGAACCTGACTTAATCTTGCAACATTTTGCTCTTTTCCCGAAAATCCATCGTTGCCGAGCACTTATGGTGCCCCTGGCGACTCCCTTCTTTCTTCCTAAATTCTGAATATAACTTTTAAACCTAGTTGCCGAGCGCTGATGGTGCCCCTGGCGACTCCCTTTTCCTAAATTTTGACCTCGTTGCCGAGCGCTTATGGTGCCCCTGGCGACTTCCTCCTTTCTTCTTGAATTCTTTATATAACCCTTAAACCTAGTTGCCGAGCGCTGATCGAGTTGCCCTGGCGGCGTTTCCTATCAATTTAAAAATCTCCCACAAGAAATGACAACAGGAGATTAAATTAAAATCAAATTTATTATCTAATTTTCTGAACACAACCCAATCCTTGAACCTAGTTGCCGAGCGCTAATTACGGTGCCCTGGCGACATTACACATTCTCTCTAAAATTCCATCGTTGCCGAGCGCTTATTACGGTGCCCCTGGCGACATTCGACCTCTTTTCTAAATCTTCCCTTTCTATCAGAAATTTAGAGTCATAATATAATCAAGTATTGATATTAAATAAAAGACCTTATCCTTTAGACAATTCTCATAATAAATTAATTCGATCTAACTAACTCTCTATTATTTAGTGTCCACAATTTGTTAACTATCCTTAATTTCTATCATAATGTTCCTTTTCAAATCTTAATTCTCTAACTCTTACGGTTTCTAATTAATATATATATATATCTTAAGTAACAAGCCCCTTTCATATGGTGAACCCGCAATACAAGCGGACTTGCCGCTAAAACGCAACCATAATCGATATCTTTCTTTTATTATAATATTAAAAGTCTATTCTTTAAACCTGATTAACCTTCGAATTACATATACCTAGTTGCGTCTATATCCCTAAAATACCTAGTGAAACTTCCTAGCAACCAAATAGTTCCGCGCTACATCATTCCCCTAGATCCACTAGATTAGTCCTAGCTCTCGGCGTCCCTGGGGTATAGCCGGTGGAAGCAGGTTGCCCTATAAAAGTAGAGAGCAATCTTTTTCTCACTAACTGAGGTATAGAGAGAGAAAGAGCGTCGCTGAGACGTAACACGCGGTGATAGCGATAGGAACAAGAAAATAGCAATAGCAATAGACGATATCCAATGAGAGATCTGTTTATTTTTTGAAACTGCAGTGTTCTCATTGGATATTACTTATCGCTATCGTTATTCCCTTGTTCCTATCGCTATCACCTCGCATAGTACAAGGGTCTTTAGGATTATGTAGTCACTATAGTATTACTATAGTGACTACATAAGACTACACTAGACTATATATAGGCTGTGTTCCGTAATTCATTGGTAATACTGAAAATCTACAGTTTACGTCACATACACTATAGATTTTCAGTACTGGCAGTGAATTACGGAACGTAGCCATAGTCTACATTGCTAATTAGACTGTTGCACTAGAACTCTCAGATTGGTCAATTGTACAAGGTTGATTGATAGTAGAATATCGATTGTAATTGCTCATTTTTTTTACGAATTATGATTCTATTGTAGACCACGTCTGTCACATGAAAAATTTTTAGTCATAACCGTAAAGATATATTCAGACAAAATAAGCGCAGATAAATATGCAAGAAAATTAATTAGTCCATACAAGTATGCATTAAGAAAACGAATCAATCTAGTACAATTGACCAATCAGAATCCTAGTGCAACAACTGGCTTATTAGCAATATGAACTATATCGGATCCCATCTATTTGCATATTTGATCTTATGTATTCGATTCCGGATTAATATCTGATACAAAATTAATTATTATAATATAAATTATTATTTCCCAAACGTTAAAAACATTATACATATGTTTCCTAAATGATTTCACGTTGATTAAAATAAATTTTTTTTTTAAATTTTGTCTAACTATACGCTATGCTAACTATACGCTCAATTAATTTTCATTTATTATAAATAAATTATTATTTCCTAAATTATAAGAATATATTCCTATATAATATAGAATAAATTTGCCCAAACGATTCCCAAACGATTGCAATAATAAAAAATAAGAAATATTAAATTTGTCTGCTAAGGCTATATTACAAAACGTACACTCCAAAGAATATTTTACCCGATGGCCGTTCCAAAATTTTCTTAAGTGTTTCTGATTGGTTCCAAGCCGGCCATCGAGTAAAATTTTCCTCGCAGAGAAAATTTTTCACTGCTTTGAAACTTAAGCGAGGAGCACACACTTTTGCATAAGCGCATAACCATAAACATAAAGAAATTGATTGGTCCACAAATGTATGCAAAAGAAAATGAACCAATCAATTTCCTTATGCTTATTGTTATGCGCTTATGCAAAAATGTGTGCTCCTCGCTATAGCCTAAGTATACGGAGGTCTGAAAATCTACAGTTTATGTCATGTACATTATAAGAGGCCTATTATGGTTTTCGAAACGAAATGAAAAATATAAAAGTGAGGAAATTCACTAGAATATCTACAATTTTATTTGTTGAAATCTAGTAAATCTGTTCACTTTTAATTTTTATCTCGTTTCGAGAACCGTAATAGTTCTTTAAAGGCCATTGCACGTTAAAAAATTTTAGTCGTAATCGTAAAGCCGTAAGTAAATCAACCAATCACCTTCTTATTATGTTTAGAATGTTTGATTGTGATTGGTCAATTTTCTTACGGCCTTATGATTACGACTAATATTTTTTAACGTGCAATGGCCTTAAATTTTCAGTTGTTACGTCTCAGCGACGCTCTTTCTCTCTCTATACCTCAGTTAGTGAGAAAAAGATTGCTCTCTACTTTTATAGGGCAACCTGCTTCCACCGGCTATACCCCAGGGACGCCGAGAGCTAGGACTAATCTAGTGGATCTAGGGGAATGATGTAGCGCGGAACTATTTGGTTGCTAGGAAGTTTCACTAGGTATTTTAGGGATATAGACGCAACTAGGTATATGTAATTCGAAGGTTAATCAGGTTTAAAGAATAGACTTTTAATATTATAATAAAAGAAAGATATCGATTATGGTTGCGTTTTAGCGGCAAGTCCGCTTGTATTGCGGGTTCACCATATGAAAGGGGCTTGTTACTTAAGATATATATATATATTAATTAGAAACCGTAAGAGTTAGAGAATTAAGATTTGAAAAGGAACATTATGATAGAAATTAAGGATAGTTAACAAATTGTGGACACTAAATAATAGAGAGTTAGTTAGATCGAATTAATTTATTATGAGAATTGTCTAAAGGATAAGGTCTTTTATTTAATATCAATACTTGATTATATTATGACTCTAAATTTCTGATAGAAAGGGAAGATTTAGAAAAGAGGTCGAATGTCGCCAGGGGCACCGTAATAAGCGCTCGGCAACGATGGAATTTTAGAGAGAATGTGTAATGTCGCCAGGGCACCGTAATTAGCGCTCGGCAACTAGGTTCAAGGATTGGGTTGTGTTCAGAAAATTAGATAATAAATTTGATTTTAATTTAATCTCCTGTTGTCATTTCTTGTGGGAGATTTTTAAATTGATAGGAAACGCCGCCAGGGCAACTCGATCAGCGCTCGGCAACTAGGTTTAAGGGTTATATAAAGAATTCAAGAAGAAAGGAGGAAGTCGCCAGGGGCACCATAAGCGCTCGGCAACGAGGTCAAAATTTAGGAAAAGGGAGTCGCCAGGGGCACCATAAGCGCTCGGCAACGAGGTTTAAGGATTATATTCAGAATTTAGGAAGAAAGGAGGGAGTCGCCAGGGGCACCATAAGCGCTCGGCAACGATGGATTTTCGGGAAAAAGAGCAAAATGTTGCAAGATTAAGTCAGGTTCAAATGACAACAGTAGTATATATTTTGCATGGAATTTATAAATCTTACTTAGTATTGATATTAGGGGTGTGTTTTAAATAATAGTAGGATAATAGATTAAAGTTGACTGACTGGAAACTGTCAGCCACATGCTAATGCTTGACAGAGGATTTCTTATTATTTAGAGGATGAAAAGATAATTAATTGATATTAGGGGTTGTCAGTTAATTCAAATAAAGTTTCTAATATTTATGGAAAGATGGGATTTATAGTAATTGTAAGTACTTACCGTGATGTGGCAGAAAAATCCTTCCTTCTGTTCAAGTTCTGGTCGTACTTTGTTAAGCCCTTCTCTCGTCCTTTAAGACCTCGGTCGTTGATGAAGTAGGCCGGATAAAAGTACACAGATGTATACACAAAGTTCTTTATTATTTCCTTAGTTTTACACAACTTAACACTGAATCGACAATTATATTAATCGAAATGGAATAGTGAATAGTACGCGAACAATGAACGAATAATACGGAGCGAATACTTGTACGAAATAGTAAGGAATTAGTAATGAATAATGTTAGCTAAGAATAAATGATTCGAATGCTTGAAGATCTCTTAATTGACTGACCGAACTGACTGTAATGCTATGACTGAATGATCTGAACGTAATGCTCCGAATTGACTGCAATAAACGTAATGCTGAATGATCTGAATGTAATGCCCCGAACTGAATGCTCGAACTGACTGCTCCGATTTGACTGCTCGATTTGACTGCCCCGAAGGTTCGAAATCGCCGGCTTATATACTGTCGAAACAAAGGGTCTTCGGGCCGTGCGCAGCACACGCGTCGCGCTCTGGAAGATTCTTAGAATGATTCAGTGAAGGACTTCTGAGAAGAAAGATTTTTAACAACAATTCTTCTGAGAATTGTCGATCGATATGTTTATCTGACTATTGAGTTTCGGCGCTCGTGGTCGTAGCCGTCGCATGTCCGTTCGACTTATCGCTCGCAATATCAGGTTTCACTAACATGAGGCCTCTTATGCGCATTCTCTTCTTAAGCTTAGTTAATATTTTATAATATAAAATCCTTAATAATATGGTTAATATTTATGCTTATTAATTTATGGAATCATTTGTTCTATTTATTTCAGTTCTGATAATAAGTTGGCAATTTAATTAAAGTTATGGCATTCTATAGTTTAAAAATATAGATATTTTAGATAACTTATTTGTATTATATGCAATGTATATAATTTATGATTCCATAGAATATAAGCCTCTTAAATTTATATTTATGGTCGCTTGATCGATACTACAATAAAGCATATTAATTTTATTAAAATCATTTCTTTATGGAAGCATTCGCGCATTATATAATAACCTGTTTTAATTAATATGATTTTAATTATTTATAAAGTATAATTGTATTGGATATGGTATTGAAAGTTTTATATGTGATGTTTTGGATAAAATAATTACAAATATTCAACAAATTATAGTCAACAAATTATTATTATATACGTTTTATGATTCCATAAAGTACGACGCATTTACTCCTCAATTTAAGAGTGAGTAATTATTATATATATTTGTCTGTATGATTAAATATTAAAATCTTAAAAGTTAGATATTAGTATCGATATTATCGAGTATGAAACTCGCTCGCAAGTTCGTTCTTAAAGTAATCAGCAGGTTAGTTCTAGAAAATCACTGCTGTACAACTAGCTAGTTCTAAATAATGCTTCCTGATTCGTCGATCCAAGGAATTCTTAATTCTTTGCGCCATCGATTATTATTACTAAAAGGATTAAAATATATTCAGGTTTTAGGCTAAATAACCATATGGAACTAAAATAATAAGCGATTAATGAAATTAGTTAACAATTAAAATAAAAGCAAATGGATTACATAATTATTCTACAGGTATTTTGTAGGGATAAAAGCGGTACTTAATTACTAGCTAAAATATAGTTTTTTAAAATTGGCAGGACGTTACACAGTACTGACTTCAGTGAATTACGGAACGTAGCCTACTATCAGTAATAGTAATATTTTTATCGAAGTAGTAGTTTGTAAAAGCGAGGAGTTTATCCTGTAGACATGAATGTTTTTAATTTATTGCCTGTATTTTCACGGTAATTATGTTACTTTAATTATTTATATAATAGTATAATAATTAACCAACAATTGTTGAGAATTTGTTAATTTAACTGAAATTGTATTAGAAATATGTGCCTTATTATGCCTTAAATTTGATATGTAAACATTCATTAAATATATTTATTTTCTTTTCAGATTATCTACACATATTATACCCGGCATTCGAAATATATCGGCATGCACTAATCCTTTATATTTCAGAATCAGTAATGTGCTCATGTAAGTTATCGTAAATATTCAAAATATCACTGTAATATTTGCAGTGTCAATTATATATGTACTATAATAATTATACATGTGCTGTAACAATTATGCATATACTGTAATTTTAATTTACAGGGGAGAACCATTGAAAAAAAAGAAAAGATTAGATCCCGCGATTATTAGGGCACGAGAGGAAAGAAGGAAAAAGAAGATAGAAAAGCAAATTCGTAGGTTAGAGAAGGTCGCTAAACAACTGAAACCAATTGCTGAGATAGAAGTACCATTTAAGTTAATAGATGAAAGAGCGTAAGTTTCTCTGTCTCTATTTCTCTTTCTCTCTCTCTTTATACATGCTGAAATCTTATTATTTGAAATTAATAATATATGAGACAAATATAATTGGTGATATGTTTTAATTTTATATTAATTATGTATATATAATAAATTATAGAAATTAATTTCAGACAAAGATTGCGACAGCTTCCACCACTATCAGAAGAGGAAACAGAATCCAGAATCTTATTGCAGAAGGAGTGGACTAGATACAAAACTCGACAGCATTTAGCTGATGTTCAGGCAATAGATTCTATATTATATTCGCAACAGAGAGCACTTGACGAACTTAAAGCAGAATCAGAAGAATTATATCAAGAAGCGATACAAGTAATTAATTATTTATCGAGAAAATTATGAAATCTGCATTAATATTCTATTTTTGGTAGTTTACAATTTAATCTATGATGCATATCTATATTTTTAGGTAGATTTAGGACTTTTGCCATATATAGCCAAAGGTCCGTTAAAAACGCCAGCAATAGAAAATTATGAGAGTCCGGATGGAGAATACATAAACATGACTCGGAAATATGATGGAGAGGAATGATTTGTTGCTGTATGGAGAACAAATTAAACTTTGAAAATTTGTATGTAAATAAAGCATATATTTTCAGATCATCCATTGAAATATGGATTCACACATTTAAGAATGTTATATAAGCTTAATAAAATATAGGAAGCAATAGCAAATATAAGATAGATCTAATATGAGAAGAAAGGAAAAATATTCTTTTTTTTTCTCCTAAAGATCGATTGCTCAAATACGTAACAAATTATTTTTAAAAAAACGCATATTTTAATATATTGAAAACTTTAATAGAATAAAGATTTATTTAATTTATTATAAATTTTGAAGGGATGGATTTTTATTAGACTATATTTTATCTCAAATATGAGATATAATTTGTAAATTATTTTATAGAGAAATTTAATATTATTTAATCTTAATTGCATACGTCATATGATTTACAAGTTTATTTTATCATGAATTTTAAAAATCAAATTGTAGCAAGTGCAAAACTATGCAGCATTTTAAATTCCATCATTTTAATTCTATCAACAATCTTACAAAATAATTTTTTGACAAAGCTGTTTAAATTCATAAAATAAGAAAAATGGAGACGATACCCTGCCGAAAATGTTCGATTAAAGTCAATTAAAACATAATCCATTTTAATCGGTTTTAATCCGCGCCCAGATTAAAAAGTAATCGATTTTAATTCCGAACGAATTATAATCGATTTTAATATCGCTTTCGCGGATTATTTCCAATCCGATAATTGGATGGATATATAATCCAAAATAATCCGCCTAAATCATATATTTGACTATTTTCAATAATTTTAATACCGTATTTTCAGTGCAGAAATCCTGATCGATTCCGATTACTTTTTTTTTTAATCAAACATTTTCGGCAAGGTAGAGTATAGTATACTTTACAACACAGAAAGAGTATTTTATAAATATACGTATAAACGACGTAGTTCACAATTTTTTTTCGATCGACATACTAACGCTACTACATTAACGAAAAATAGTAATACAAAGTAAGCGTATTTCCATTCGCCAGTTACATTAAAATTACGAATTACGAGTGTCAGCTCAGCCACGAATTGATCGACATGATAATAAAATGTATGTCCAGTGTATAATTCTAAACTATCCGGTGCTGATCTATATCACAGTAATCTCTAAAGGAACATGCATTCCAAGCGTTGCGAATATTATCCATTCTCTATAATATCACAAGCTTCTTCCTTTCACTGATTCCTTTCCCGGCCAATATAAGTTGTGTCTAAAAGAATTTCTCCCAATTCTTTTAGATACCGTAAAGTAAAGAATGTCGTAAATCCTTTGGGCACCAACGACGTCGTAAATCTTTTATACTCAAACATATAAAGGGCGTCTCTAAATCTTTTAAACATAAAAGCGTCATCCTAAATGTTTGAGACGTTCTTTCTTCATCATCTTCGATATGTTTCGAAAACCTTATAAATCTTTGGAGACGATCAAAAGAATATTCCATCTCGTCTTTTAGTCGAACTTGAGCTCGCGTTTGCACATGGGACATTTGTCACTCGTCTTGAGGCATTGTCGCAAACAGTCCGCGTGAAAGAGATGATGGCAGGGCGTCACTCTGGCCTTCGTCATCCCGCATAGGCATACTGCGCACACATCGTCGAATCTTTCGATCTCCTCAATGGTTGCCTTCCGGTACCGATTCAACACTTCGCGTTCTCGCCGCAGCACCGCGCCTGAATTCTGCATTAGTTCCTTCCACCTTAGATATATGTTGAGATATACGGCAACCATCAGGAACTTCCAAGAAGCTGATGGCAATAACAGAATGCTGAAGATCGCCGACATTGCAATTGTGAAACAACGAAGTATTACAGGCGCATAAAGATTCTCGATGTTCTCCAACGCTTCTAACTGTAAGAAGCCCAGAATCGTCGGGAACATCTCCACGAAGACCTTCTCCGTTGCCGAGTAATAAATCCATGTAATCACCGAATAGATCAACGAGGGTCTGCGAAATGCATATAAATATTAACAATAATATACAATATTACGTACAATACACATTATAATATTAAATAATTAAGAAAGTTAAATACAAAGTGTTTAAAAAAGAATAAAATATTTCAAAAGGATTTAGTATGCCTTAAAAAAAGTTAAAAAATCTTAATAAACATGGATTCAGCCGTTTTTGAGATATTTACAATATCTCAACTCTTATTTGGCTACTTAAAAAATCTGGTGTATGCAGAACCAATTAATAACTTGAAACAATTATAATATTGTGTACAAGAAGCCTGCATCACAATCAGAATGAACTTAGTATTTGAAAAAGCACGAGGTTCTTTTTTGCAGAGATGCTGGGTGTGCACAAATATGGAAGGAATTCATTTTGAGCATCTTCTCTAATAAGATAAAGTTAAACACTAGCTGTTACTTTTTTGCATGAATTATAATAGAAATAAAATTTAAAACAAAAATAAAAATTATAAAATATAAAAAGATAAAAATATTAAAAATAAAACAAAATCAAAATATAAAAAAACGGCTCATTTACGGACCCATTTATTAAAGATGTTTTGGCTATACAATAGTAGTAAAAAATTGTCAAAATTAAAAAAATATATATTTTTATATTTATATTGTTTGAAAAATCAAATAAATAAATCTGGATTATTAAAAGAATTAAAATATCACAAATATGGTTTTTAAAAAAAATATGGTCTTTGTAAAAGAATATAGTTATAATTAATATTTTTTCTAATTTATGACAAAAATTTTTAGTCGTGAATATCTGAAATCAACTGCAAAATACAAAGAAAAGCGAGTAATTTGCAGAAAGGGAAAGAAAAAAATAATATTTTTCTACAATTTTTAGTAAATAAATTTTAAACGAATAAATGGATCCAAATCAAGTTTTGCACAAATATTTATTAAAGTTTTTTTAATGTATGTGAAAATTTTTATTTTATTGGTAATATTTTTTCTTTGTCAAATTTGTCAATAAGTGTGATTTTCTATAAGAATAGTAATTTTAAACTTAAATAATTTTCAAACCGTTAAAAAAATTGTGCTCAGGTTTTGCGCAGATACTTAGAAGAAATAGTAGTTTACGAAATTTTGTAATGTTTTGACATATGACTTAAAACTTTTCGACTTGTTTTTGGATATATTAAACCCCTTTAAAATATTTTACCCTTTTTTTTAAACGTTTTGTAGGGGAAAGTAGAAAAGTAAAACCGGGTACTTTTTTGGATTTGTCTTCCTACAAAAAAAAAAACAGAGTAAAAAAATTTTACCCATCGTTAATAATGAAACAAACTATGAGAAAATGAGACTAGTTGCTGAAAACAAAATTTGGTTACTAAAAATAACAAAATTTTTTGGAGAAGTCAAAATACCTGATTTTATCCTACCGGTAGGGTTAAACCAGGGTATCTATTTGAAAACATGTAACCCGTCTTGCAATTACAAAATCTAGATTTATTTTAATCAAAATACAATACAAATATGTCTTTGTCAATGATTTTATTGACAAGAATCATAAATAAAGATATTTTGTTTTATATATTGTTGCAGAATTTTTCTATTTGATTTTTTATTTTTAGAAGTCTCGAAATATTTGTATTTAGTGGTTTCTTTTTATTTAGTGAGTGCTAGTTTTCGTTTTTGAATGTTTTTATAGAGAGACAAAGTCAAGATAAGTTTTCTTGTTTCATCACATGACATATATAAATATCCGGGTTTTGCCCAACACGAGGAAAATAACAAATACGATTATATATTCCGGCGTACAAAAAAACAATCAAAATTAGTGTAGCTATACTCTCTAATATATATAGAATGCAATGCTGCATTAACCGAACCAAATGTTCTATGTATAAAAAGGCTATAATGACGATTGTGATCTTGATATCGATCTTTAATGGCTTGAAAATTTTGAACTTTTCTTCAAAAAGAAATATTGTATGCACATGAGCTCATCTTAAAATCATAATGGCATCAATATACAACTAATAATACAAGCTAGCCAAGGATAATAGCATTTATCACGAAAAAACTCGCAGAGGTACCCGCTTTGACCCACCAACTCGATTTTACCCTACTTTCCCCTATACACATAAATATAGATTATTAATTTTTTTTATAATACGTGAAATAATAACAGAAATTATTATCTCTCATGTTGATCTGAATATGAAATGCTAAGCACACTTGGTCACATTAATTAGATGACAAATGGAATCAATTATAAGGAAAAAAACAATTCTAATATTTCTTAATTTCTACATCTAACGAATAGAGTTACTCACTTGTAATGGTCGAGACCTTGTTCCAATCCGAACACGAGGAGCATGAAGGTCAACGTGACGACGAATGTAACTGCTTTGGTCCACTCGAGCACGATTTTGGTGGCCGACATGGCAAGATGCTTTATCTTGGACCGCTCAGTCAAGGTGACATACGGCGACCAGTCCTCCTTCTGAATTAGTTCCTTGATGTAGCTAACGCAGTAGGCTATCACGTTGTAGAACATGAGCGTGTATAGGCAAGTCAGTCTCTGTTGCGGCAGTAGCACCTTATCGGCCAGCATCAAGAACACTATCTGATTCGCCATCACAGAGAAATTTCGCATTTTCAGGAAGAGATTCTCCGCACGATCCACTGGCCCATACAACCGTCTGAGGAAACAGTTCAAAGGATGCCAGGCTCTCTTGGCACCGCCTTCAACAATAATATCGTCATGCTTGATATTGTACAATGAAGAAAATTCAAATTTACTTTGCGTTCATAATATTAGGAACTGACTTATAAGAGTTTTAACGAAGAGGATTCTTAATTATTCTTTATATATAAATGTACGGGAATGGGAAGGAGTCTTAATGAACAGGTGATAAAATTAATAAAGTTAGTATGATCGATTTTCAAAATCTGTGTTTCACACATCACACTTTAGAAATATCAAGATCGAAATTATAATCCAAAAATGTGAATTACAAAACTTCGAATACGCATCTCTTCAAGAAGAGGTATAATCAATGTAATTTATTTATACTTTTAAATTACAACGTTTGAAGAAAGTTTCTTAGCATATACCTTCAAATTATAACTTATAAGAAGCGCAACTTTAAAAGTGCAATCTTTTTACTGTCAGAACTCGATATCTCATATGTGTCGGTATGCCGACATGATGAAGTAACGCAGACCGACGACTTCAATTTTCATATTGGTCTTATTTTCGTTTTTATATAAAAACGTTTACGTGGTTATTTATATCTATTGGTCGACAACTATCACAGATGATCGAAGTGGGTGATTGTAAACCCGCGTTTTAATCGACATTCATATTTTAAGGATACAGAGATCGAGCACGTGACGAAGGCAATTCTCAAAAGTTATATTCTGCAGCTCTTCGTCGATCGAACAAAAACGTTTATAGCCATCCGCATAATTATCAGGGAAGATTATCATTAACGTTCGCGCCGACGAGCATGCGGAGGCGAGCAAAAAGAAACGCGCAGACACGCGACATCTCATTATTATTACGCACCAGAATACATTGACGTTCGTTGCGAAAAGATCCTTCTCCGTTCTTTCTCATCATCATGCTCATCTTTCATTCCTCGAAGAGGAAAGAAAAAGAGAGAGAGAGAGAGAGAAAGAGAGAGAGAGAGAGAGAGAGAGAGAGAGAGAGAGAGAGAGAGAGAGAGAGAGCACAGTACACGATATGAAAGCGTGTCATTGTGAGTGATTTTCCGGAGATGGATCCGAACAGCAGCGATCAACCCTCCTTTAAGGGTTTTATTCAAAGGATGACAAGTTGCTGAATAACGTGACAGGGCGTGCTTTACGTAAATAATTGCAAACTTGTTACCAGCTGATGCTGACAACGCGCGCGCGTGAGAAAGATAGACAGAGGGAAAGAGAGTTTCCCTCGGCCACCGTTAATTGAGTATAACGCAATCGACGTGGCTTCGATGAATGATCGACTTCATTTTTAGTAACGAGTCTGAGCGAGAGATCCGGCGAAAGAGAATTTGCATGTTAATGAACATCAGTCAGAACGAGTCACCGACGACGTGGCGACAGGACGAGACAAAGACAGGTGTTGAGAAAGCGACGGCTACGTGGAATCTGTAGGATCTCTCCACATGGCAACCGAAGGATGACCCACCCCCCGTCGGGGACACCAGGACGAAGAGCCAAGAGGGCTCTCTGGTACCTATAAAACTAACGGCGCCCGGTCTCCAGTCGAGCATTGAGCGACTTGGTGTCCATACGGAAGGAATTCGATCAGAGGCGAAATAACATCCGCAAGCAGCGAAGTGACTCCAGAATTCAGGTAAATACCGACGATCATCTACAATAAATCGCGAGTTTGCAAAGTTCGCAATTCTCAGGAAGAATTAGAATGAATCGCTTAATATTACCACTGTACTACTGGCAATGAGTGTAGTATTTTAACTGTAGAACTGCACTGATTGTGAGAGAGAAAGTGTGACATTTTATTCTGATATTTTATTATATCTCGGATATATTTATTATATTTCGTTTATATTTTGCGAATATTGAGATACCACGACATTACTGTCGTACACTACTATTTTACTATTGATTTAAAATTTAAACATGGATTATACTCTGAAAATGAATGTTATTTATGATTTAAGATTTGTCTGGATCTATATATTTAAATCTTTTAGAGAAGAAAAGAAAAATTTCAAGGATTTTATATTCATAGATTTAATCTTTTGATTCTATATAATAATTAAAAAATTATTTTATTTTTTTAGATAATTATATATAAAATTTAAGTTTAATCTGTGCTATCAAAACTTAGAAACAAATCAAATACTGATAATGATCGCCAAGGATTAATTTTAAAAAAGAATAAGAAAGTAATAAAGTTCCTGCATACTATAGAATCAAAGGATTAAATCTAAATACAAAATAATAATCTTTTAGAAATCTTTTTCTCTAAAATATTTAAACAAAAGGTTAAAAGATAAAATCAAAAAATTAGAATTGAAGTGGCAAAAAGAAAAAAAAAAAGAGGTTGAAATATCTACTTTTTTGTTATACCTTTGACCGCTTCGGCGAGAGTCTTCAGGGTTGGGACCGGGTACCTGTAATTCGCGCTTAGGACCACTGGCAATACGAGAGCTGAATACAAGACTGGCGCAGGCGATGGTAAAAGCGGCAATGGACCGCGCGGACAATAGGGCAGAAGAAGAACTGCGCTTAGAAGACAGACACTTTGCGCTGTCTTTTCCTTGTCAACTGTCAGCGAGTTTGCGCGAACGCGACGCCTTACTCGCGCTATCATCCCCATCTTCAAATCGTCCTGAAAAATTAAGCAACGGGATCTCTATTAATATATTTTCTCGTGAAAATTTACATTGAATTTTAAAGTCGATAAAAGATTTAATTCGGGATGTTAAACGAACGGATATTGACAAAAATGAAATATTAACTCAGAAGAAAATTAGATTTAAAGTTGTTAGGGAATAATTTTAGATTAATTAAATATTAATTAAATACTAACTTTTCAAGAACAAAAAAAAATATTAGATATCAGGCTACAAAATAAAAATAGTTGAAATAAATATTGTATTGCTAAGAATTTTGTTCAGTTAATTTCGATAATCAATTTCGAGATAATCAATTTCAATTAACCATGAGTTAATCGCGAATTTATAGACCCGATTAATTGCTTAATGACAAGCTCGGGATGCCAGAAGAATTACATTGAGAGCTCAAGTCACTCAGTGCAGCCAAAAATTGTTCGCGCGATGTGCTTTGGCAAGTTCTACGTAGATCTTTATGTCTTCTGCATCTCTACTCGCTTCTCTATCAGAAGCTTCAGACTATTTCTGACTGGGAAAAATTTTTTTGACAAAGATCTTCGTAAAGATTTATTTTTTCCTCTATCTCTTTCTCTCTCTTTTGGAAGAGAAAAGCAAGCAGTTTCCGTTTTGCATTAGCGATTTACACCGACCATCCTGTTTCTTTCTCTCTGTATGTTTATTCAAAGTCTGGTATATGTGGCGTTTGCTCCTCGAGTTAGAGGCCATATATTTTTCGACATCTGCGGGCAACCAAGACGATAATCAAACAGTTTATCTTTTTCCGACTGATTTATCCTCGATACACGGAAATCTGTCCACCTTTTTCATAAATAAGTTGCTCGATTATAAATTACAAAATTATTGTCGAATATCTCAAACTTAATTACAGTAATTTTCTGCAATTTCATGAATATTTATGACAAATTTCTTTTATGCATATATAATCCATTTTTGAAACATTAACTGTTATATTATTTATAAATCAAATTTTCTCGTTTATTGCTTCTTTTGAGATTTTCGTGCAACATTTGCAGCCATGTTGACAAACACGCGATGTCAGATGATTCGATGATCACATGTTAGCCACTAAAAACTGCAAAGGCAATGTGGCGCAAAATTTGGAAATCGCATTTTATGATTAACAATATCTTGGTCCAGACGAAACAAAATTCTCGTAATGTCAACGGTTGATTGTAAACATGTTTGCTCGACGAGTTTGATATTTGATTCATGAAAATCTGAAAACAGAAATACGCGTATATATCGAGAAAATATACTAATCTTGAATCGTTAATATATATAGCGAAAGCACGTTACAATTCGCATTTGAATAGCCAAAAATAAATACAATTTTAGCTTCAAATTTTATATATTTTTTATTCTTTTATTTTTGTTAAAAATTTAGGAAGTTTTATTCTCCGCGTTTTATATTTCGAAAAATGCATTAAACAGAGATAAAGAAACATGGATTATATATTTCACTTTCAGATCATATTTAATATTAAAATGTGTCCATTCGTTGTTTTATGTCTACATCAAAGGCTATCTGTATATGAAGTAAATAAGACGCAGAATCAGATACCACATTTAGCTTAATACATATGATGAAAACTTCTAAATATGCAATCATCGTAGATCTGATGCAAAGTCGGTCTTATAATGTATTTGCTTCTTCTGAAACACGTGTCTATATTTTTGATTTTTCATCAAATTTCTTTTTGAATAATAAGTTGTTATTATCAGTTGACTTTTTAATTTTATCGACTCCTTTTGATTTTATCAAGATTTATCAGATTTTAAAGAATCACTGTCAAAAGAGAAAAGTTTAATTTATGCTCACTAATATTAAATATTATATAATTATAAAAGACCATCTATTTTAACATAACTTTTTAATACTTAACAAATTTAATTTTAATAACATGTTCTCGATTACTAAAAATATTGATATAGTACTTACTATCAAACTATGACGGAGAAAGCTTATTCAATTCTTCACAACCGAGACAATCGAAGAAATTCCCTCGCAATCCTTTGAAATCCTCAGTAGTTATTAAAATCCGAGTTCACTTTCAAGGGATGCGTCTCTTCAGGATCTCACTGTGGAATGAATATGCCGCTGTCGTTTCTTAGATCTCACACGTCCAAAATGAATGCTAACTGGTACGATACTGACCGTCCTGTCGGTCTTTGTATCAGCGGAGCAACAAGACAGGGTAAAGTGTGTGAGTGCGTATATGCATGTGACAGAAAACGAGAGAGCTAGGGGATATGAGGCTAGCGCAAGAAAGGAGAAATACGATGATCGTTATAGAAAACGATAAATAGACCGAACAAAGAAAGTAGAAATAAAATTCAAGAGTATATAAAGGAAAGATATACAAAGATAAAAATAGGAGGAAAGATAGAATAGGTGAAGAAGGTGTAAATAGAGAGAGAAAGAATGAGAACGGAAGTGGAGAGAGGAGGGCGAGGGTGAGCTGGAGAGGGAGAATTTGGCATCGATGTTGAGCAACGCAAATTTCTTCGGCTATTCTTAGCGAGCAGAAGCGCGACGCCGCGTCACACGCGTTTTCCGATCTGCGAAAATTCCCTCGCGGATTTTCTCTGTACATCTTTCTGTACGGAATGCGTGTGGGCCCTCGTTCGATCCGCTTGAGTGGCGAACGCGCGGCTCTATGAGACCATTCATGTTTTCGGCTTCCTATAGATTATGAGCTGTCATAATGATAATTTTTTAAAGTCCCATATGTTTCGAAATTACTTCGTATAAATAAACATTTTTTATAGATTAACTTTTTTATTTCTTGTCATCTATATATTTTATATTTTAGTCTATCATATTCATAAAGATAATTATTTTTTAAATATGACACGATCGCTAAAAATCTTATGATTTTATATCTATTAAATAAAGTTCTCTTATATAATTTTGCTATCTCATGCATATATACACACATAATTAATACAAAAATCTTATGAAATATACTAAATTCTGAAAACTCTCTTTCGTTCATTTTCGTTGTATATAAAATTATCAAAAAAAAGAGATAATATTTCACACACACACAGTTATTTACAAATTTGTTATAAATTTTTTTTTTACTTTATAATATTGCAAATATTGATATCACGCGCATATAAAATGATGATATAAAAATTTATGCATTTGTATAAAAGAAATTTTGTAGAATTTGTGTAAAATCTATAAATAAAATGAGAAATTATTTCGCGCACTGAATTAAATTAGAAGAAGGGATTAATATCTGCGAAACATCAATGAGAATTCCGCGTGCTGAATTTCATTGTCTGGCGACGAACGTCATTCACTACTGACGCAGAAAGCGAAGATTATTATAGTTGATGATTCCGCTGGTTCCTAGTACCGGTGATTGCGTGGTGACTATTGACAATTTTCACGACCACATGAAACTAATTCCGGTGCAGCACAGTGCCACGAAAATAAACAGTAGTTGGACATTTATACCTACAATGATATTGTTTGTATGCAGGGGTTTCTTACACGTGAGACGTATTTGCATATCATATTTTGTGTGTATATGGTTGTCATTTAACACAAAGATTATCTTCTCATAAATGTAATATTTTTCTTGTAGCTTGTTTTAACACAGTATTTATTTATCATCTTTTTGACATAATAAAGTATATCAATTAAAAGTTTGAAATCTGATTGTCCGACTCCTGAAGATGCAGATTTCACGTGTCATTGACTCGATTCTCGTGGTACGCATGTTTTCGCTCACATCGAGGGAGAATCGGCCAGTCGCCGTCTGGGAAGCTAATTTTACGTCGTCTCGTAGCGAGTTTAGAAAGACTCGCGGTTCGACGCAATGACCCACAATAAAGATGTAACGTCTCGACAAATAATCGTCGATCACACACGCCTCGAAAAAGATATCTCTACATTTCTGCGTGGAGAACAAAAGATCGTCGAATATTAAACCAAATGTAGTTGCGACGGATGTGCCCGAGACAAAATATTTCGCAAGGCGCCAGCCGTATCTGCATTTTCATTATCTTATTGTAATGCAATTTTTGCAATAACATGCCGATTGCGCATTCATCGACACGTCGTTCCTACGTGATGTTAGAAACGCTAAACACACTGACACACAAATAACCATGCTCTGAAGAAAGAAACATATTTTTTGCGTAAAAAATATAGCACGTTTTGCTGCAAAATCATGTAAATAATATATAACGGTCAAGGCGTTTATCTAGCGATAGAGATTTTGAGAATCTAAATAGAAGATAATTACAAGGTCAAATGACATTATCATTAGATTATATTTTTTTAGATTATATTTTTTCAAACCTTTACAAGATTTATATAGAGATATTGTTATTCTTTATGTATGGAGTCCAAAAATAATAGTCTACATATATATAAAGATAAGAATGCAACAATTACATAAAATGACAGACAAAAATAAAATTATATATAACAATACAAAATAAACAATATAAAATAAATAATATATATTTTCTTTTATTGCTACATTCACAAAAAACATAAAAGAGATTATAAGATCCGCAATCTATCAATGCTATGAGTCAGCCAACATAGTTTCCTTGTTTTTGAACGAATGTTTATGTAGGAGGGAAGAAGGGAAGCCTTGTTCAGCGGAAAGTGGATCATGTGCCCGCGTAAAATATTTGTGTTTATTATTAGCACAATCAAACAGAAGAACAGGAGAGATTTGTTTGTTATTTTTATTTCAAGAAGTACTTTTTTCGATCAACGAACTTAGGGAATTTAAAAATCTCATCTCTATTTAGCGCTAAAAATTCTGCAAAATTTATTTACAATTATATAATAATTATATTTCATTATAATTATAATTAATAATTATTATTCATTATAATTAATAATTATTATTATATATTATATTTTATTATATGAAATATTGCAATGCTTCAAGAAGAGAAACTAATCATATTAATATATTATCGTTATTTATTTATTAACATAAAAACGACAAAAATTGTTAATTAAAATGTTCCTTATCTCATTTTTACTCACTGCATCGTAAGATCGCCAAAGCTTTCTAGCTTAATCTGACACAACTTTTCCGGTATCTTCTGATTACTTTTATAATTTATCTCGGACAAATTTTCCTTAAATATCGCACTATTCGAACTTTTTTTGACAAACTTGAGTAAAAGAATAATTTTCTGAATAATCCGAAGAACGATTCCAAGAGGATTTGAATTGGATGCGGGCGTTTCTCTTTATTATCGAATCGGTTCAAGCCGGTAGTCTTTGCCCCCGTGGAGTCACGGGCTGCAGCTAAATCATTTCGCTATATGCAGAGTGGGGATCCTTGATGTGGAACATCAGTTTTGTCTGTTTAATTCGCGAGACGAGACGCGCGGATGCTTTTCCACGACTCTCACAGCCGCTGCATTATTATCATTATCACCGTCCTCATAGCCTGGTTTAATAGACATTATGTAGCCACAAAAATATATATATTACAGATTATCATCATGGAAAAATTAATTAAATGCTGACGCGATTGATTCTTCATTCGATCGCTATTAAGGTGTCTAAATCAGAGACTAAAGTGCGCATCAAAAGAATCTCTTGTGTGTAGTGTTCTTTTTCTCTCTCTCTCTTTCGCGAGTTCACTAAGCTCTGCTCATTTGATTCCTTGAGTGTATGTCCTATATACCATCTTTTGATGGATAATAAAATAGTTTGATCTCCCTAAAAATAACTATATCTTTTCCAACTAAAAAAAAAACTTTGTATACTTTTTAAATTTTATTTGTATATATATATATATATATATATATATATATATATATATATCTTTTTGTAATATATATTTTGATATATACATTTCAAAGAGCTCGTTATCGAATGATCTATCATAGCATCACGTGATGTATTGACGATAAAAAATCTCGATTTGGAAACACGGTAATGTCGATACTTCGTGGACGTTTGATATTTTGTGGAAGTTTGATATTTGGATCGAGATGTCGAATTGCTTTGCATAATGCTAGACATTGAAGCAGAGTATTGATCTCGGTAAATGAAAGGATAATCCGTATCTACGATGTTGCGATAATGAGAATTTTACGAAAGAATGGTTCATTATTAAAATCAAATCACATCTCTCTTATAAAATAAATTATTCATTGTTATTCTATTATAAAATCTTTTTTACAAAACAGATTATTTTCTATAAAACGGCATTATTTTCTATCAAAAAAATCAAATGGGCATAAAAAATGAAACATATTAATGTTTGATACGACAGCATAATGTTAATTAAGTTAATCAACGAAACCCAAGGCTGCGCTTTGGCAGAAGTTGCATAAACACTAGAAATAAATGCAAAAACAAGCATTGATAAAAACATCAGAAAGTTTATGAAACTTTTAATAATAATCACGCAAGACATTATCATAAATGGCAGAAATCGTACATAATGTTAATGCGTTTTAATAATTTTAATTATTTAGCGTAAATTTTATTTTTTTCTCGTTATCCTTTCTCATTCTCTTTCTCCCATTTATGCTCCGCCTTTTAAAACATCATATTTATTCAACCACAAGAATTGCTCGTCTTAATTATTAAGTTGACGAGGTATTTGCATAGGTAAGAGAAAAGATAACAAAAAAGTGATATGGGGAAAAATAACCGTTTAGATATAAACGCATTTTTGCATTATCTATGAGTATCATAAAATAAAAATTACCGATTAAATATTTTATACAATTTCATGGAAAATCTTGTAGTCAAAAAGATATTAAAAGTTAATGTATCTCTGTTTCAGATCGGCGAATCATCATGCTTACCTTTCAATTCACTCACGCGATCGCCTTTTTGGCCACAATTTTCCTGTAAGTATTGATATAGATGGATCAATGACAGATAAAGTTTTACATGAATTACAATTAATATATAATCTTAATATTTTTCAGAATCGGCAAATGCTACGCTCATCCCACATTCCCGCGGCGGCACGAGTTAAACCCGCTGTGTGCCTCGGGCTGCGGCAACGAATGTAATAAATGCCCGTTTGGTTACGCAATATCGGCTCTCTGCGGTATCGCTGAATGTCGACGAGTAAGTAACAACATCGATTAATACAATTGTACAATTGTATATATGGATACATTTTCATAACAAAAAAAATATTCTTAAAAAAATTTGCCAATCTAATAGTGGAATTGGCTTTTAATTTTAAAGTTGGATGAAATTTTGATATTTGATTCGTACAATTGAAAACAGAATAGAAATTCAATTATTCACCGACTTTTTAGGATACCCTTTATGTACTTTTTCTCCGAAATTTAATATAAATTTCATAAATATAATCTTTAATATCGATAATAATTCAATGAAAAAAAAAATTATTAATAAGTTAAAAAGAACTCAAGTGATAAATTCAATAATAAATAGAAGAAGGCCAATTGAAGTCCGGACGCAATGTATAAAATAATAATTATTTAGTTGTTTTGAGAGTACATATATTGTAAGCGTATTGTATAACTTTGCGCCTAGTTATCCCTTTATATTTATATTGCATCGCTGCTTTTTTAACTAATTTATCATTTGCGTTTTTTTATTTTAATTTTATCGAAGTTTCATTGAGAAGGACCCGAAAAAAGTTGAAACATTTGAACCAATTGTAATACATTGTTAATGCACTCTTAAAGCAAATATTATTGAAATTATTGAATATTGTTTTACGCACTAAGTACCGTGTCCAGGCTCTAATTGATCTTCTTCTATTTATTATTGACTTGAATATTGTTTGTCTCGTTGTTATCAATTTTTATTTGAGAATTTGTAAAAAATAAAAATTTCTTATCGGCACCGCACCGATTTATAGGGCCCCGGCCAAATTTGTGGCGGTCCCAACGAGGCCTGGGGCGTGTGCGGCGAGGGATTGATCTGCCGTTGCAACCGATGTGCCGGCTGCAGTCTGGACTCCTTTGAGTGCTTTAATGATCATGCTTGTCTGCCCTTCTCAGAACCGGGAAGTCGAAGTCATCTCGAAGATTTCCTCAATCGCTTCTCGGTCGACAGATATTCTCTCGACAAAGTTGACAAGTAAACGGAAACCCAAGCCGCTTCAGATAAACGAAAAGGATGACGGATGGTTGAAGACGACGAATGAGGAAAACAAATGTGAAACAAAAGAGAGAGGAGGAGAAAAAGAGAAAAATACGGATATATATTAGCAATTTTCCGAATTATTTATTACATTTTACAATGTGTATAATCTCATTAAGTATCTACAATTGTGATAGATAACTCGTCGGGGCCCGAGTCTCTATCTTCTTCCGCGAGACAACGGTGCCCCTGTCCGTGTTTAATGGCATTTCTGTGATTTTTTAATTACTGTGTTAATTATCGTGTTCTATTTACGCACGCCTCAATGAAACGCGGATGCGCGCGCGTGAGCGAGCGTGCGTCGCCGGCTAGCTTAATCTCGTGAGATACTCGATGAATTACGCGCATGATTCTTGGCTGTGAATCGCGTCTCTCGCGGAATACGCGCGCGAGGCGATAACTAGATCATCCATATTCCCATGCGAATCCACTGTAAAGGTTTCCGTCGAAAATCGAGAGCGATTAATCGAAATGCGAGAGAAAATGTCACGGATAAGACGAATGAAGAGAAGGAACTCTCGTGCCGATCATTATAAATATTGTCGATCCAAAAATTTTGACATTTCTTTAATCGTTTACAAAAGTTGCTCTAACTTTTACGAACTCGTTTCATTATATATTCTTAATATCGATACATTTTTTTTTTTAATCTAACAGTCTCCCGATAAAACGCGCTCTTAGATATTAATATATTATCAGTATCAATGTATCAATGTATTGCTTCTTTAATGGACTGTTATTAATATTTTTTAAAAAAAGAAGAACTATTTTTTTCATTATCGGATAATGTATTTCATATTTTTATTTATTGACTAGTCATTTGTGAGCGTCTTAAAAACGCGAGTATTTTACGTAGCTCTCAATATTTTTGCGGAGACCAATCGTGAATGTTTGGTGAACGTCACCCTATATAACAGACGACAAAATAAAATTGGCTGCATTCATATGCTCATTATTGATATTGATTTCTTATCACACTCAAATAACTTTGTTCGTGTATTCTTAAACGGAATAAGAGTACTTTTATTTACAATGACGGATAAAATTATTTCTTTATGATAATAAATGAAATAATATGAGTTGTATACACAATGATAAATAAAAATAGCTTTAAATGTTTACACTGAATATCTAATTTTCACATTTTTTAGATTTTAATTTACATATATGTTTTTTTTTATTTAATATTTTTTTTATTAAATGCATTAAATTTTTTCGAGAGAAAACTCGATAAAAAATATCACTGATATTAAAATTGAGTGTTTTATCTCGTATCTTGAAAATGAGCATAGCCCTTTCCTGTAATCAAGTGCTGCCATCCAGAGATACTGACAAACTTTTGGTCTCTCATCGGATAACAGCTTCTTTTAGTCTATTTTTTTATTATGAATTTACATAAAATAACGATAACATAATGAACATAGTATTATCATAATAAATATGTATAATAATTTTACACATTTGCAATTAGTTAAAAAAATAACAATTTTATATGCACTGAATAATATGAAACACACTCACTATTAAGTGAATTTCGATTATTAAATGAATGATTCTTTTTCAGTTTTCAAAATTGACATTAATATATTAAATGTGTACTAAAAATAATTGTTATAAAAACTAAAGATTTATTATTCATAAAATCAAAATAAAGTTGTGAAATATAATGCATGTATATGACAAAAAAGTATATATATATATATATATATATATATATATATATATATATATATACTTTTTGTCATATACATGCATTATATTTCACAACTTTATTTTGATTTTATGAATAATAAATCTTTAGTTTTTATAACTATTATTATATATATATATATATATATATATATATATATATATATATATATATACACACACACATCACTCGTTATATAAATACATATATTGTTTATCGACAAGATTCACATAGATACGAAATTATAATATAGAAATATATCTTTAACTTGCACTTAAATTATCATAATTAATACTTTAATTACATCACAATAAAAATAACACAAAATAACAAAAAAATTTTTCAACAGATTTACATAATCATTTAACTAACTTCTATCTCACATATATATATATATATATATATATATATATATATATATATATATATGCATATCGATTGCTTTTTTATCAAGTCTTCTATCATTGCTTTAAAACAACGTCTTCATTGTTTTTGTCTTCATGATTATTGTTTGTTTATCGTCATCATTATTATATGAAAGTTAGCATAGAAAAAATCAAACTAAGTTAAAAATAATGACAAAGTATAAAGATTGTTATTAAACAATGTATCATTATTATTTATTATCCATTCTGGAGATGGTATTCGGCAAATTTCACGAAGTTTGTGTTCAAAAATACACAGTGTCCCAAAAATATACACATGCCAAGCATCGTGGAGATCATCATAATTGATTTAATAAAAAGTTGTTTCTTCGATATCTCCGATCCAAAGTGGGATTTCCTCCGAACACACGAACGAATCCACATATTACTGAAAAACAACCGACAGATGGTATGAGAATAAATATATATAATTGAGAGACGTATGCCAGAGAATTCGGTGCTAAGAATTTAAGGGTCAAGGGCTCGGGGCGAGCTCAGTGTTATATTTAAACCGCATTTGTAAAAGCCGCATCCAAGTGAGATGTCACAGATGCACACATGTTGCAGCTGTTTACATTTTCCTTCTGCAGTTAATGAGTGCTGATTAATATTAGTATGCAATCGTTGCAATCATCGTGAACATACGCTTTAAAGATAGAGACTAAAAAACAACATTTTTTATTTCATAGGCAGTTCTGACTATATTGTCGATCATATTTGAATAACAGAAGATAGAGACTAAAAAACAATATTTTTTATTTCATAAACAGTTCTAACTATATTGTCGATCATGCAATGTTTGAATAACAAAAAATATTAGATAATGTTAATTATGTGACACACAAAACTATTCTTTCTTCTATGACAATCTTCCATTACTTCAGATAATTCTTTCAAAACAAGATTATTAAGCTAAAATTTTTTCAGATTAATAATAGTTAAAGAAATCATTTCTTACTGAGAATATTTTTTTGATTAATGAATTAATGTGATAAATCTGTTTATTAATTTTTTCATTCTTCTATTGTTTATATTTTAAAAATCTATTTACAGAAGCTATACTATAAATCTATTTACAGATGTTATGCTAAAACAATATTTTTGCTAACAAAAAGTAGTTGACAAATATGTAGAAATAATTAATTTCATAATATCAATTCAAGTAAAAAAAAATTATATATATATATATATATATATATATATATATATATATGTATATATATTTTATCATCCCTGAGCGCGCGAAATTCTAGCCCTTTCATTCGTCTTCTTCACAAGTCATCTTTAAATTTTTCCCATTTGAAAACTATTGTAGCCTCGACATTTTTGTATTAGAATTTTTGTCTTAAAACGTTACAAAAAATTTGTGATTAAAAATATTAATCACAAATTATAAATTAAAATATTTATCGCCAGTTTAGAGGCACCTTATATATATATATATATATATATATATATATATATATATATATATATATATATCTGGTTTATAGAAAAAGAGAAAAACTAGATCCAAGGAATTCTTACGTCTTTTACTCAATCACGCAACAAACACATATGCACAATCATAGCGATTATAAATTTACATCAGCGCAATAAGGAGATATAAATGAGAAGCACCTTTAGTATAACATCGACGCCTTATATCATCGGATGCCAGGAAGAGATCAGCAAGTACAAACTGTACTATTGACCGTTCTGCTTCAGTAATTTTCGCGTCTTGAAGCCACGAAAGCTGGCCTGGATCCTCGTTGCCGCGGCCTGAACCGCCTGTTGCCTTTTCCGTACCAGAAAACCGCGAATACCCGCCTGGATCTTAGTCGCTGACTTCTCCTCAAGTGCCTCCCGAGTGTTCTGTCTCTTGAAAAGATGCTCCTTTGGTTTCGAATATTCTTGCTGCTGTTGTTGATTCTGTTGCTGTTCCTGCGAGTCCTGATGCTGTTGCTGCTGACTCTGACGACGACGTGGCGTGAATTCTTTCAACTGCTTACGTACACGGTATCCGCGAAAGTTGGCCTGGATCTTTGTCGCTGCTGTATTGGCCTTCATCGCGTCGGTCTCCTCCTTAGGAGTCTGCGACATGAATGGAGTTTTAAGATGATCACGCGAAAAAACACCGTGTGTCTTGATCGTTAAAATTTATCGATCCAAATTCCTTAAGCCATTACACGAGGATCGATTCCGAGGAAACGTCAAGACGTTCGTTGAGATTGCTTACAAAGATCGTTTTCAAAGAAAGTCACGTATACAAAAATCGATCCCGAGAGCAAAAACAATTTAAAATTATTCTTGATTGCTTGTGAGATCGTTTCTCACAAAAATAAGCCAAGTTCAAAATTTTCCTGCCAATCGGGAATTGGCTCTAACTGAATTGAGATTAGAATTGATTCCAACTGAATCAAGAGAGATGAAGATTTCCTAGATTATTCTTGAAGATTTATTTTAAAAAGCAAACGGGGTAATCGTGAGAGCGGAATATTCTCTCGATTATTTATAATCCCATCAGCGGAAGTAGGACAAACTTTAGGATACTTTCAATCATCTATAAATATCGATGCCAAAATGAACGAAAAGCAACTTCTTCCTTTCTGAAAATTCTTAAAAAAGAAATCACTTTAACATTTTGTTGATCGTTTTAGAAATTAATTTGAAAAATTGCAATATTTATTATAATTAAATGTAAAAAAATGAGAAGCAAATCGTACAAAGTAGTTATAAAAGTAGAGCGCCCCAAAAACGAAAACAATTAAACGAGTTTCACAGATCCATAAATATTGATTTGAGAGAAAAAAATAAAACAAATTTTATCTTCCTGATTCTTTAGAATCAATGTTAAAATCCGATTTTTCACGAGAAAAGATTCAAAGACGCGAACGATTGTTCTTCCGGTCCAGCACTGATGTTCACTTTCGATCCCACCGCGATCTTTTTATCGCGCGTCCTCCTGGCTACAAGCGAAATGGGAAACTGATGTGTAACGGATGCATGACAAAGAGTCTCAGCGATCGCGTTTATCCATCTCGAACCAAGAATGGATCTATCGCGCATGCGTTCTGCGATAATACCCCGCTAGGAAAGCTCTCGTTTTCCGCGTCGTCGATCGCCTTACGTCTTATTCCGCGCGTCCACGATGGTTAATTTCGTGTAAACTTGGCAGAGGATGAGTACAGATCTTCCCGATAATCGTGGTGCGGCTTTTGTACATAAATGATAGCTAAAAATAAGCGCAATAACTAATTATTTATCTTATAGATGAGATTAAAAAATATGAGATTAAAAAATAATATATACTCAAACTTTTATTATGTATAATGTATAGTATGTCTCGCATACAATCGTTATTTTTCAAAAGACAATTTCTATTTAATTTATATATTTAAAAAAATTTCATTTTATGTTATTTAGTTTTTTTATATATTTTAGAGAAAGTAAAAAATTACATGCAAAAAAATATTTTTATTGAACTAAAAGATTTTCATGTTACATGCATTAAATTTTATGCATCAAGCATTGGAGCATTTTTATTTTCATCACAATTTCTATTTTAATTTTATTTTTTCACAATTACTTGCTTCATATTCCTTTAAAAATATAATTGAACAATTTAACTTATGAAACTTTAAAAAATATCAGATATAGATCTTTATATACTTCTACTTGCAATTTGATTAATCGCATCGAATAAAAAAAAAAACCAGTATTATAGAGAGATCTTGCAAAGAGTTCGTATAATACATCGCCCGGGCATAGCATTAATTTTGGTCTCGTGAGTGCGGTCGAGTCGCGCGTCATAGTAAATTCGTCGTCCTGAGGCCAATATACGCTGATTGATGATTGATGGTCGCGAGAGTGTCGACGAAAGTCCGCGGAAGCACGCGCGCACAACCAAGAGCATTCCAATTTGCTTGCGTCCGCCGTTTGATCTCGAGCGTATATTCGCGTATAACACTTCGCTTCTCTAATGCTCATCATCACGAAAATATACTTACTCAAACGATATATATATATATATATATATATATATATATATATATATATATTGTCCAATCGTCCGGCTTGAGCATTGATAACGATTCC
The DNA here is from genome assembly GCF_021464435.1 of Cataglyphis hispanica. Classification (NCBI taxonomy): domain Eukaryota; kingdom Metazoa; phylum Arthropoda; class Insecta; order Hymenoptera; family Formicidae; genus Cataglyphis; species Cataglyphis hispanica. The sequence continues at coordinate 5,164,166 of NC_065962.1, read as the reverse complement.
GCTCGTGAATTTCGCGTATATTTGTTGTTATATCTTATACATACATACATACATACATACATACATACATACATATATACATATGTGTGTGTGTGTGTGTGTGTGTGATGTATGTATGTGTGTCTTTATATATATATATATATATATATATATATATATATATATATATATATAAGATACGCACTCACACGCGCACACGCGTACGTGTATGTTTCATGTATTTAATCTAAATATATCATGTAAATCATATTATTGACATCTTTTGCATCATATAATTCATTTTTGATTCCCCAGAAGAGAAAACTTTGTTTTCGTGAGAAAATCTTTTTTCAGTTTTCTTTTCTCAGTCAATATGTTTAGAATATTCCAAAGTATCAAAAAATCATATTTAAAAAAATGTATGTACGTATGTGCGAAATGTAATCTCTAATTTCCGCAATTTTTGAGATTCGAGTTAAATTTTTTCACATAAATAAAATATCATTAAAGGATGGTTGGTATTGAATTTAATGAGAATCGATGAAAGAGTTTATTTTTTATAAAATTTTGAATTTTTTGATAAATGTCTGTATACCTTGTAACTTTTGCAAATTTCGAGATATCTTCCTTTATAAACGAAATAAAATGATGAGGAAGCAATATGCAAGTTTTTAATTTGCACAATATTAATTTTGTTTAATATTGTGTTATATTTTAAATTCTATAATTATGATATTTAATTATATAGAATTAAGAAACTACGCAATAATTTTAATTTTTTAAGTTAGAGAATAAGTGGATATATTGTTCCTTTATTATACGAAATTAATCGATTATTTTAATCGATATAAGCTTTTGATGCAAAGATAATATTGATAAGGTTTTATAATTTTATAAAAGAATACGGAAAAGAGAATTAGAAGAAAAATTGAAGGGAAAAGAGATTGCTCACACACTCACACACTACTCACGCAATATTATTGGCAATTACAAAAAACATTTGCAAAGTTTTCCAATACAGAAATACAAATAATGAATTAACATAGATATCCGCTATTTTTAATTAAAAATGTCTGAAGAAAAGTTGATTTTCTATCCTCAATTTTCAAGATTCTTTCAATAGTACAAAAAAAAAAAAAAAATAAAGTCAGCCGAAAGTTGTGCCATTATTTCATTTTATTCTATTTCATAGAAACTTTAATAAAAATATAATAAAATAAGAAAAAAAATACACACATACGCGCGCGCGCGCGTGTGTGTGTGTGTGTATACATATATAAAATATATTATATATAATTATTATATATAATATTAAATATTATGTATAAAAATTAATATATACATACACTCCTTTTAGATTTTCTGATAAATTTTTTGAAATAATGCTATCTGTTTGCACCATCTATTTTATAATTTGCAATTCGCGCTTGCTGACCTTGCTTACCTCAGAGATACTAGATGTATTAAATACCGGATGACAAATCTGTTGCAGAGCAATTACTGTTAACTATCGACAAACGTGATTGTTTTTCTCAAAGTGGCAATATCGTTTACACACGGAAGCGAACAATATACACGACGCAAGAGAGAGCGGCGACAGGTCGCGATGATGTCTACGTGCTAGTGGCCGCGATGGCGACGGCGACGATGATGTCGTCGTCGCGACGCCCGGTGACGTCACCGCGACGTCGTGCTCTTACCTTGGATCCCCGCTCACTGAATGCTACTGATTTTCTCATTCCTCTCGTTTCTCTTTCTATCATGGCAAGCACTAAAAATATGTATCAAGGTCCGTGTACTCAAGATCCATTTGCATTCCGCATGATCGAAATGCAAAACATTGCCGGTCTGAGATTCAGAGCTCTTTGATTATTATGGTCACAATTAGCAATTATCATGTCTGGAAGATGAAACTTTTCAATGATAAAACTTTCTCTCTCTCTCTCTCATATATATATATATATATATATATATATATATATATATATATATATATATATATTGCATTTTGATTTGCAAGACTTCCTCAAAGAATTAGTAACTAAAATTGGTAGCAATATACATACAGTGCGTGGCAAAAGTTCTGGAACGGCTAATTATCTCAAAAAATAATTATTTAGTTAAAAGATGTTTAAAACAAAAGTTGTAAGGTCTGGAGAGGGACACTTGATAGAGATCTTGATCCTGACCTTGGAATCAAATTTTAAGGGTGATTTTAAGGTCAACTTTTTTTTTTTTAATAAAAAGTTCTATTTTTTATTATATATTCTTAAAGTTCTTCTCGAGACTTTTTCAAAACACTTTAATAAAATATTTTTTGAATTATTTGATATCTTAAGCTGACATATTTTGATATAAAAAATAAAATATTTTATAAAATATTTAATTTTTTATAATCTTATAATACTGTAATGTACAGAATAATCAGACAAATCAATTGGTATAAAAAACAAATAATTATTTAAAAAATTACAATGTAAATAAGTACATATTTTTTCTTAAAAATAATTATTTTCTTTATACCAATTGATTTGCCTCATTATTCTACACATAAAAATATTAAATACGGTAAAATTATCAAAAACTAAATATTTTACGAGATATTTTATTTTTTACATCAAAATATATCAGATTAAAATAGAAAATAAAACGAAAAAAGAAATACTTAATGAAAAAAATATTTTATTAAAGTTTTGAAAAAAAATGTATAAGAATATGCAATAAAAAAATGGCTTTTCATTAAAAAAAAAAAAATTAAATTGATCTTTAAATGACCCTTAAATTTGACTCCAAGCTCAGAATCAACATCAAGTGTTCATCTTCAAATTCCACAACTTTTGTTTCAAATATTTTTTTAAATAAATTATTATCTTTTGAGATACTTAGCCGTTCCGGAACTTTTATCATGCACTGTATAATATTAAGAAATGAAACAAGATTTTTTTCTTCACGATTTTTGTGATTAATTCATAGCACTGTTATTGTGCATAAATGGTATTATAACGCATTGTATAACGTAAACACATCGGGAATATTTTATCACAAGTAAGCTTAACTTACGATTATCTCTTGTATAGTTATGTAATATTAATAAAAATTATTATTTTTTTATACATGAGATAGATAATAGATATTCTAAAATAAAAACAAATTTTAATTTATCACTATTATAACAATTTATTACTGCTCTGTGCAGCATTTACAAAGATATATGTGTATCTCCAAACTATGTATATAGTAAAAGTGATAAGAGATCGTTCGCTTGTATTGTGTACTATAATTGCAAATCTAAAACTCATTGTATCTTCTATGTATATATTGGTAATTGCACGGCATGTATAATATATGCTTTAAACTATTCCTGAGAAATATTCATATTACTCTACTCATATTATTCATATATCTACATATATCTACATATATAAATTCAAAATTAGAGATTCAAATTAAAAGTTAAACTTTAAATTATAAAAGTTAAGAATAATGTGATATAATAATATCTCCTTGCAAAATTATTCTAAAATGCATGCAGAGTGAAAGTATAGCAATAATTATTATCTCACACAAGCGACGATCTTAATTGAAGGAACTAATCATGCTGTGCTTTGATTCACTCCATATATCTTCATATATTTAATCACATCTTTTCGTTCTTTTCTTCTTCCACGCGCTCGTGATTGTCGCAAGAGACTTCGCTAGATTCCTTTTTTACATCTTCGTTATGCGAATCGTTTTCTGGAATGCTCTCAAGGTTGCAATCAGACTTTTGTCTTTCAATTCTTTCGTCCATATGTTTTCGGTCTCCCATTTCCTCCATGATTCTTGGTGACGTTCCTAAATCTTTCTTTTCATCTTCGAGGGTATATTCCTCCGATGGCACCGAGCTATTTGTATCTAGCGAGGTTTTCGACGCGGTCGACAATTTTGTCGCGGACTTCAATGGGACAAATTCAGCGTCCAGACTAGTCACCTCCTCGATAACGATATTCTGAGGAGTGCCTGGAAGAGCCAGAGGTTCCCTGAGGCTATCCTCGCCGGAAGTTGTTAAAGGATGAGCGTCGTTGGCATTTTTCGAGTACTTTATTGTGTCATCTAGAGATAAAAAATCTATGTTAGAGCCCAGATCCTCAACACTTGTTATGAAATTTAAGTATCGATTCTCATCGTCTCTGGGGTAGCCCAGCATCAAGATATCCGTCAGTGTCGGTTCCTTAGGTTTCGTTTCTCCAGTGTTTGTATCAAAATCAGAATGGAAGTTCTGACTGACTGTAAAGCGGCGATTGCAAGATGCATCCGCTAAGAGATGCATCACGATTGGAAAAGTTGAATGATCGGTGAAGACGTTGCCTTTCTGAAAACTCTCTTCTTTAATTTCTTTGTGTTCGTCATCGTGACTGTGCAAAGCAAAAATATTTATATGAGATGTTATCTCTATTTTAATATAAATATATATTTGAATACAAATTATTAAGAAGAAAAAAATATTTAAATGATAACACATTCTTAATTTCTCTTATAAGAATTACTTACACGGAATCGCTCGTGTTGGCATTAAATTTTGTAGTATTAGATTGATTAATTTGTTCTACATCTTCCTGAATTGTTTTATTCAAAAATTCATCCGTCGTTGAATTAGCCTTATAGTATATTGAATCGAAAAGAGGCAATGGCACAGAATCGTGAAACTCGCCAGTATGTTGAAGTCTACCTGTAGCGAAAGCATTCTCTAATGAGAGAGTAGTATTTCGTAGAGCTTCCTCTCGTCGAAGACGTTGCCTTCCAGTTCTGGCTTCTCGCAAACTTGAAGAAAGCGGCATCGTTAAATGGTTGTTCTAAAAATTAATAATTTATAGGATTGTTGATTATATCATTATCTTTTTTAATGTCAAAAAATAAAAGACATATCCTTTCCAGAGAGAGAGAAAAAAAATTATATCTCTGTAATTATACTCAAATAATTACTTGTCAAAAAAATATAATAAATATTTAATTAACATAATTTTAAATTTTATTTTAAAATACAAAATTTAAGGAAATCTAACAGACACAACATTTGTAAAGTGGATGTCAATTCGGATTTAAGAAAGAAGTATTTTAAGGGAGCTTAAAGAGCTCCCGAGTCTCAAGGTGCATCTGCCAAGCTTGTTATTGCCAAATGCCGAATCGCCTGTTGCAATCATAAAAGCGCTGACGTTTAGCAGTGACCTAATGCTTCCTCATTTACGTAATGTACTTCCGGCGGGCGTGGCAAAAATATAAAATATTACGTTCAGCTGCTCGACTTTACAAAACGAAGGAAAAAATTGGACTTAATTTTAAGACTCAGTTCCAATATATTGAATAATCGCACACATGCATTACTATAGTTTAAGTATTTAAAAAGATTTTACTTTATTAAAGATTTTATCTATTCTATAACTTTAATAATTTTTTTCAATATAATATTATATAAGTTTTATATAAAGTTTACAGTCGCGTATAACAACAGTCTTTATTAAATTTCGTTAGTCGTTATCATTGAATTTATTTCTACTCAATTTTAATCTTTAATTATCTTTCAGAGACTAGTTAAATAAAATTAATTAAACTTATTATAATTATTCTATTTACCGTATCTGTTTTCTGTGCCGAAGAAACATTGTCTGAAAGAGGTTTAGAATTTACATCTTCTTTCATACGACGACGCGTTAAAAATCCTCGGAAACCTTGACAAAATAACTTCTGTTAGTTATTTTTTTTATCTTTTAAAAGAGATTCTGCATTTTATTACATCATGATTATTTTAAAATAATATTTATTTTATTACTCCATCTTCTGATCTCGATAAAATGGACAATGCGATATTATTTATATTTGAATTTAATCCAACTTTTGTCTTTTTTTAAATTTTACTATGTGACTTGAATATATTAAATGAAAAGAAAATTAACAGTCAGTTCTCTACATCATTAACGTAACATAATTAAATCAATTCATAACATAATTTTATTAAAATGCATTACTTACAAGCTTGGATTTTCACAACTGCTAAATAAAAATCGTTTGTCTTCTGAATAAGCAATTCATCTTTGATAATTTCTGGCACATCAGCAGCAGGCTCTATTCTCTCGTTTATATTCGAGTTAAAATCAGAAGTTTCAATCACAGTCTCTACGGTCGATGATTTTGTCTCCGTAATCCAATATCGACTACAAAAATGATTTTCCGTCGATTGTTCCGATATTACGCTTGCAATTGGCTTGTGAACATTTTCTATTTTTGTTAAAAGATCTTCGTGTTTTTCTATCTCGTTATTTTTCACATCTTTTTCTATCCTCTTTCTATTCTCAGTAACGAATTCATCGCAAGTAATTAGCTTATCGTTAGTCTTTCCATTTTCATCATCGTCATTTGTCGATTCATTCATCAATCCTTTTCTTAATTCTTTTGCTTCCAAAGGCACTGTTTTCATATCCACATTTTTTTCCTGTAATTGTAAATTTTTGTAATCATCTTTTTCTTGGATTTTTCGATCTTCTTTCGTGTATTTCTCCGATTTTTCTCGCTGACATTCTTTATGTACTTCTAATCTTTTTTGTTCTCGTTTTTCCTTAATTTTTAATCTCTCTTGCTCACATTCTTCCTTATCTTGTATGTTTTTTTCACTTATTTTTTGTTGTCCATGTTGTCCTTCAATTTTATTTATACTTTCGTTACTTTGGTTCTCTGTAATTTCTTCAACGCTTGTTTGCTTGTCTTCAAAATTTTTCTGATTATTGATAGAAACTATATCAATACTATCAAGCTTACTTTCGAATGTAATCTTCTCCTCATCTTTCTCTATTGTTCTATCTTTTATATCTTCTTTACTTTCTTTACTTTCTTGTTGTTCATGCAATTCTTCAATTTTATTTGTACTTTCGTTATTTTGGCTTTCTATAACTTCTTCAATGCTTGTTTGCTTCTCTTCAAGGTTTTCCTGATTATTGGTAGAAATCATATCAATAATATTAAGCTTACTTTTGACTGCAATATTCTCTTCATCCTTCTCTATTGTTCTATCTTTTATATTTTTTTCACTTTCTTTTTGTTGTTCATATAATTCTTCAATTTTATTCGTACTTTCGTTACTTTGGCTCTCTGTAATTTCTTCAACGCTTATTTGTTTGTCTTCAAAATTTTCCTGATTATTGGTGGAAACCATATCATTAATATCAAGCTTACTTTCAACTGTAATCTTTTCCTCATCTTTTTCTATTGTTCTACCTTTTATATTTTCTTCATTTTCTTTTTGTTGTTCATGTAATTCTTCAATTTTATCTGTACTTTCGTTACTTTGGTTCTCTGTAACTTGTTCAACGCTTGTTTGCTTGTCTTCAAAATTTTCCTGATTATTGGTGGAATCCATATCATTAATATCAAGCTTACTTTCAACTGTAATGTTTTCCTCATCTTTTTCTATTGTTCTACCTTTTATATTTTCTTCATTTTCTTTTTGTTGTTCATGTAATTCTTCAATTTTATCTGTATTTTCGTTACTTTGGTTCTCTGTAACTTCTTCAACGCTTGTTTGCTTATCTTTAAGATTTTCCTTGTTATTGGTAGAAATCATATCAATAACATCAAATTTACTTTCAACTATAATCTTGTTCTCATCCTTTTCTGCTGTTTGTGTATCATTAAGTTCTAGTAATTCGTCCTGTTCAAATTGTGCTAAGGGCGCAACATGCCTAATTTTTACACATTTTTTCTCTTTCATTTCCAATTTAATTTCTTCAGGTTTATTGTCTATTGCAGTGTTCTTATCTTTATGATCTTGTTTGATAACCATCATCTGGCTAGATAACTCATTAATTACTTCAGTCTTTGCATCTTTATCTACTGTTTGCATTTCGCCCAAAGAAATTTTATTTTCTTTTTTTTCCTGTTTATCAACAGATTCCGACGAAGATCGATTAGATTTATCATTCACACTGCTCGTCTCAGGTTCTCTAGTATTTTTAGATTTTTCTTCTAACACTAATTCTTTAGCGTAAAGTTGCATATCTTCTTCCAGCGAGCTTATCAATTCTTTCGCAATCTCTTCCTCATTTTTTAATTTATTTTCCATCTCCTCATCCCGTAAAAGTGGATCAATTAGAACAACATCTTCCGGTAAAACCATATTGTTTTCCTGAGATTTCAGTTCGTCTTCTAAATTGGTTTCCCAAGACAACAGATCTTTCTCCAGCCATTCATATTCCGCATGTTCCGCTCGATATAATTGATCGGCCTCTGGAATTTCCGACTGCAGATGTCTTGATAAACTTTCTGCAAGCTCTTTGACAGTAACATTTTTTTCGGGATTAGCTAAAGTCTGCTGGTTCAATCTTTCGTCTGAAATCAATGGCTCAATCAACGACGTCGTAGTGTCACTATCCCTAGGACTATCGTTGTCCTCTTTCGTCATTGTTCCATTCACCGTCATTTTGAAGGACGATATTGTGTTATCCTGAAGAGAGTCAAGATTCAATTCTGGCACTATTGGTCTATCCAGACTAGGACTCTCGATAGAACGATTGCTCGCGGTACTCTCTTTCACGTCGCTCGATGTGATTGTGCGGGTGTCCTGCGTGCTTCCGTTATCTTCCGATGAGTTTTCTATAGCGTTCTGGAACTCTATCATAAGGTTTATATTTTCTTCGTCTGTCAAGTCATTATCTGCTATTAATTCTACAGTATCAGGCAAAGATTTATACTCGGGAACTTCAGAAATCTCCTCAACATCCTTGGATTTGAAAGTCATTTTCGCGCTAGTTGTTTCATGCTCCTCGTGTTCCACGTTCTCTTCCAAAATCGCAAGTTTCATTACTTTTTCATATATAACCGGCTGTTTATCATCTTTCTGCTCTCGAGGACTCTCTATCTTTTCTTTTTCAGCGCCTTTTTTCTCTTCTTCTTCACCTTCTTCTTTGATCCTGTCTAAATCCTGATGAGCAATTACTATCTGATTCGATTTTATACCTCTCGTACCACGCATGAAATCGATATCGATAGGCAAAACAGAAATTTCCGGTCGGATATATTCACCGAAAATTTCCATACTGTGTTCATTTTCGTGTGTTTCCCTTTTTTTAATGATATCGGAACGGATAAATGATTCTTCTTTTTGGCTCATTGATCTGAGCTGATAATTTTCGTCCTCTAGAGTCACGGGAGATGGGTAATGTCTGTCCGGAATAATCACAGTTGTCACGGAATCGGGAATTTCGCAGGGAGAACCTTCGCTCAGAACGTATGAGAACGGAAGTTCCAAAGAGAGTGACGTCGCTGCTGGTAACGTGTCGATTTCGAGTTTTTTTTGCTCTTTCATCTTAGTATTCTCGTCCGAAAGATTTATTGTTGAGATTTCGCTTTTATTCGCAAGATTTCCACAAATTGTAATTTTGGAAAATTTATTTACTGTATTATCAGTTTTATTCTTGGACGTCATTACGTTATCATCGTCTGCTTCACAAATAGCTACTTGAGTAATTTGATCATTTTTGTTTTGTGATTTTGGATTTATAGACTGTACATCTTCAATATGAATTTTGACTGTTAATTTTTCGACGTCAATAGGCAACTTTTCGTTCAATTTTTCAGTTTTATCCATTGATTTTTCGTCTTCAGATACTTTTATCGCTTCTTTTGTTGCTTTTATTAATATTTCCATGTCATTTGTTGTCTTTTCTACTTCATTCTTTAATATTTTTGTTTTATTCGTTGATTTTTTACTCTCATTTACTGATGTTTTTGCTTCATTTGTCATATCTTCTATTTCATTTGATGATCTTTCTATTTTCTTTTTAGTCTTCGATTTTTCTGTTTTATTGGATAAGTTTTCTTTTTGATTCATCGATATTTCTATTACATCTTTTACTTTTACTATTTCATTTACATTCTTTTCCTCTTCATCTCTTTTTTTTCTTTCGTCGTTTTTATTCATTGATATTTTTACCGCATTCGCTGACTCTTCTACTTCACTCATAATTTCTTCTACCTCATTAGTCGACTTTTCTAAGTCATTTATCTTCCTGTCAATCATCGACTTTTCTAAGTCATTTATCTTCCTGTCAATCATCGACTTTTCCACTTGGCTCATTTCTTCGCCATGCATCGTGAGTTGGCCAGCCAATGCTATCTCAATATTTCGTTCTGCTATCTCGATCTGAATCAATTTATCCTTCAGCTCCTCGAACGTGTTGACTTGCGCAAAATCCACATCATTGTTTTGAAATCTCTTTTCCTCATTGGGTTCTAGCGAATCTGGTCTCGGCGACACATTTACTTCTGGCGTAACATTTAAACTGTCTTTGAAGATTTCTTCCATCTTCTTTCTTTCCAATTCTTCAAATTCCTCGAGACTTCCACGTTTTTCAGTAAAATGTTCCGGATTATTTTCCAGAAGAGCGTCCATATTTTTGTCTTTTTCACGTTTTTCTGCATCATTAAATCTTATATCTGATGCTAGACTTGATATTAGATCACTATCAGGGTTCTGTTTTGCATCTACAATCACTTCTTCATAATTGTCTTTAGAAATGATAGCTTCATCTTCTGTGTCATTCGTAATGTCATGCATTGTTGAGGATTCCTCACCATCCTGTGATTTTCTAGTGGAATGATTGTCACTGTTAGTCATCACTGGCAAAATTGGCAAGGATAGCTCGTCCTTTTTCTTCATTGACTTGGGAACTTCCGGAGAAATAGGCGGCAGAGTCAAACTATCCAAACCATTTTTAATGGCACTCCTGGAATTTCTAGAGGATGGCGGTCTTACGATTGGCAAGGAGACAATGTTCGCGTGATCAGAGATCTCTGATTCCAGCAGTTCACTTCCCGCAGAATCGTTCTTGCGAATTCCGCCCAAGTCATATGAGGACTTCGAGATATCTTCCAAAATGTTCTGCGTGGCAGTCAGTTTTGCTTCCAAGATATGTGTCGTATCGGATTCATGTTCCAATTTATCAATGTGCTTGTTGTCAACTTGATCTATGACTCCGACATCACTATGATCGCCATTCTCGCATCTTCTCGTTTTTTTGCCCGATCCTACGCTGCGTCTTCTCGATTTCTTTTCCTCTATTTCCACATTTGAAATCATTTTGTCTCCCAAGAAAGAATTTTCCGTCTCTTCCTTTTTAATAATGTCGATTTCTCGCTCTGGCAATTCGTTTCTAGTTTTTCTTTTGCTTTTCTCTTCTTTTTCATAATCACGATCTTTTTTTCCATCTCGAATGCGCTGACGAAAAGAATCCTTGTTCCAAGCGAGATCAACTGATCTCGAACGCTTTCCCCGCGATACTCTGACCTCCTCCAACTTCTCTTTAATGATTGGCGCCGCGCGATCAATCACCTCCTGCACCTGTTCCACATACGTAGGCGACCGCAATACTTCCAAACTCGCAGTGCTAGCGAATTTACGTAATACATACGCCCGGATACGGTCCATGCTGAGCGCTCTCGACGACACTTTCCTCTCAGAGGAATGTTCGGAGAATAGCGTTTTTGATCTATTTTCCTTGCTTCTGGTTCCAGCGATAGTTTCATTGCTCGCGCCGTTGTTCTTGTTGTTTGATCTCTCATATCTGACAAATAAAGAAAGAAAATTCAATCTTAAAAATCTTTTAAATTTTCTCTTATTTATATACTCTCTATTACATATAAATTATTATAAAATTAATTAATAATTATAATAAGCTACCCATTTTCACGTCCAGTCTTGGTCATCATTTCACGTTCCGTCTCGGTCTCGGACTCAGTCTCTATTCGCCGTACTTTCCTCAAGGGTCTCCGAGCGGAGGTTCTACTCGAGCTCGTCGTCGTCGTCGTAGCACGTTCGATCTCCTCTTCGGGATCCTTATTCGTCTTAGAAATCTTCATTTTACATCGCCTCTCATTTCGAATCCCTTTTTCCGTATCGATTGTTTTCACTTTTTCGCCGCTTAATTTGTTCCTTCTGAGTTCCTGCTTAATATCCTTAGTCTGGATATTTTTGCCATGAAGAGCAGACATTTGCGAGATGATCCTCGTCGCACGAATATCCGATGTCGTCTCGTTGTCTTTCGATTTCTTCGAGGTTTTTTTGGTAGTTATTGAGAGATTTTTTGAACATGTTTGCTTCGATGTTTTTCGATTTTCTCTATCAGTAGAAACATCCGTGCTCTCTTCCACTTCAGCAGGCATCTTTCCGCGACTCTCAAAGATCTCGATTTTCTTCTCCAAGGACCAATCACTATTTGAAGATCTTCCGATATCTTTAATTTTTTTGGTGGGCCACAATTTAAACTCGTAACCGAATTCATGATCAAATTCGCGGCCGCTGTATTCTTCGGCGTGATACTGCTCCCGCAATTTTAGTAGCTTTTCAAAATGATGCGCCGCGAAAACATATATGTCTTCAGGATGATGACGCAGGATCTCCCTAGTAAGACCCTCGACTACGGACGCGAGTCCGTGGGGTACTCGCGGCGCAATGAGGTATCTGGTACCAGAATGCAAACTGGGACGATCGATCGGCGGAGTCGAGTTCAGCATTCTATCCTACTTGACTATATACATATAATATATATATATAACATTATAATAGTATTTTCAATATCTTATATATAATTTCTTTTTTTATATAATTTCTATTAATATATAATATTTATAATTATTTTCTTCTTTACTTTGTTTCTTTTACCATAACGATTGCGAAATAAATTTTTCTTTAAAAAGACAATATTAATGCTATTCTTCAACTTCTATCTACATTCTAAATATTTAGAATTAAAAATTAAGAAATTCATATTATTGTGGGAGCTTGTTTGTTATAAAGAAATATAATAAAATTCCCAAATTTTTTAGCAAATGATGAAATATATGAAATACGTATAGAAGAATCTCAAAAAGAGAATCTTATTTTTATTTTTTTTAGGATTTGTAGGCTTGCTATTTTAAACTATTTTTCATTTGTAGTATAAAAGACAATATAGTTTTAAAATATTTTTAATAAAACATTTCTAAACATTGTCGTATTTTTATTCAAAGTTGTAAATTTCTATTCAATTACAAATCATATTTTCATTTATTTCATTTAATTACATCTTATGTAATAGAGCGCATTTATTTCCTTCTATGTTGATATTTCATTCATTTTCAAACAAACTTGATATGACAATTCCAACAAAATAATTATAATTAACAAACATATTTTTTTTTAAATAATTATAATGAGTTATATATATATATATATATATATATATATATATATATATATATGTATGTATGTAAATTGTATATGTGTGCATATATTGAAGTGCAATATTATTACGCAGGACACAATGGTGCTCGTATATAATATCTGACAGGTATATGAACCTGTCAAAATACGAAAACTGATAATATGGATTACGCAGATATCGCTATTGTTATGTTCTGGAAACCGGGAGTACCTGTTCAGAGAGAATAAAACAGAAGAGTTGCCACCACCGAGCGAATGCACCCCCGTGGCACAACTGAATCACTAATACTAGCCTCGTTCGGTGCGATGGTCGATGCTTATCCATTGATTAGTTGGCCCTGACGCGCAGCCACGTGACTCCGCCGCAAAATAATATACGTGTGGTTTAAAATATGGAACAGAGGGCTAGAGGAAATTGAATAATAATGCGATATATGCAAACGATACATGATGATCAATTTTTCTATCTTTCATGATATAATCTTAAAAAACAAAGTTCGCTTATAATCGGTCACTAGGTACATAGTCGAGAATATTGAACGTTTAATAATATAATCAGCGCTTTTTGGTAGATTTTACATGATGTAATTCTAAAGATAAAAATTACCATAGAATTTATAAGATTTGCAAAGTATGCAAAATACGATATATATTAAAAATAAATATAAATTGATACTTTATATTATATATTTGCATGCATATGTATCTCTAGAGAAAAAAAATATAAAATGTTTTTTAATAAAAAACAGAATAAAAAATTAGCATATTTAAATAAATAAACAAATATTAAGAATATCAAAATACAAGTTTCTATTGATGATAATATTTTTTAAAAAGATACTATATTGGTATATTGGATACAACTATATTGGTATACAGCTTTTAAATAAATATTTGCATTATATTTAATAATTTTTTACAATTAATTTATATACCTAAATCTCTCTCCGAGATAAAAAATGATTTACTTTATTCTTTACATTCGATAGAAAAAGTAACGTTTATTGTATTATTTCTTTACATTGACTCTTATTAAGAGAGTACTGTGTTAGAAATTCGATCTCCAGAGGATGCAGTTTCTCGGCCGGTATGACGAGGGAGTGCAGCGGCGGTCCCAGATCTACATGGGTCATATCTTGCAGGGAACAAGCAACAATCTGCTGATTTTCGCAGCCTATTCGTGCCAGACCCACTGCTAAACTCTGATGTGTAAATGCTATTAAAAACAAAAAAATATATTAAAAATAAAAAAATAAGAGTATTTTCATTCAAAAATCATATAAATATATTAACTTAACTTCAATCATTAATTAAATACTAATTATTTGTGTTGTTGCAATTATGATTGCTATATTTTCCTAATATAATTTATTGTAACAACAAACCTAAATCTTTCTGACCATCTTGAATCTTATTGTCGAGTATTGCTATTAACTGATGAGCTGCTTCATTGACACTCATGTATCTTGAAGGCATATATTCCCTTTTCTTTTTCAAGATACTCTCCAGAGTAGGCTCTTTGACTTTAATATCCAAGAGACACAATGTATGTAGTCCTCTTTGTCTGTTAAAAGCTATTTTCTCATAAAAGCTGTCCGGTGACCAACTATCAGTCCAATATGGAATTGAAATTGTTTCTCCATATGAATACAGTTGCAAACCACAGCAACCAACTGCAGTTAAAATTGATGTATTGTGTATGACTTTTACCTAATTAAAAATAATGTTCTCAGATAGTCTTTATCAGATTTTATGATTTTACAAATCATAAAATAATCTTGATATTTCTTAAAAATAATAATAATTGTTTTTCTGTTTCCTGCACCTTTATATTTTTCTCCTTTGCACGCAAAATTAAATCCGTATGTGTAGTAGCACAAAAAGGATCTCCTACAACTAGAAAAGCAACATCTTCATCTTCGCTCCTTGGGAATATCTCATCTGCATTGTTCTCCACTAATTCACGATCAGCTATGATCAGAGAACGTCCATAGAACTCTTCCTAATGTATTAACACATATGCGATAGAAAATTATATTCAATATATGTATTAGATAGAAGTTATGCAATTAAAAAATGTCTTGTTATAAAAAAATATATCAGACAATATCATGTTTATAACTTATTTTATAAAATATAAGAAAATAGAACAATACCAAAACTTCTTGCTGTACTATTAAAATAGAAGTATAAGATTCCAAATATACGCGGTCACATCTTTTAATAATTTCGAATCCTTTAACAGTGACATCTTTCGCATCGCCGAGTCCTAATCCGATCATATATAACATGATTCTTAAAGGTACAAATTCACGTGTTGCTAAAAAGCGCTAAAAGTAAGGTTATATAAAGAAAGATTAAAAGCCATTGCACGTTAAAAAATTTTAGTCGTAATCATAATGCCCTAAGAAAATTAACCAATCACAATCAAATTCTAAAACATAATAAGAATGTTTGAATTGTGATTGGTTGATTTACTTACGGCTTTTTTCGATTATGACTAAAATTTTTTAACGTGCAATGGCTTTAAGTTAGAGACCGTATAATTAGCAAACAAATTTAATATTTTTTTATTTTTTACTATTGCAATCGTTTGGGAATTGTTTGGGCAAATTTAAAAATATATTCTCATAGTTTAGGAAATAATAATTTATTTATAATAAATGAAAATTAATTGAGTGTATAGTTATAACTTCAAAAACTTTTTATTTTATTTTAATTAACATTAAATCATTTGGGAAACGTCTATAATGTTTTCAACGTTTAAAAAATAATTTATTTTATAATAATTAATTTATTATCAGATAATTCGGAATCGGATACATAACGTCAGATATACAAATAATGTATTCAATTTGTTGACTCTGGGTCTAGTCGAGTCAGATCTCAAGTTCGATTTGAAACTCAATGACTCTAAACTATCATGGCGAAAAGCGATTTATGATTGGTTTTGTGGTTCATAACCTCCATCAAAGAGTTTTTAACATTATTATTTATCATATTTTCATTATTACTACTTATGCTTCTTTTATTTTATATAATATAAACTTATATTTCTGTGATGATGATGATCAAGAGTAAAGACCACGGACTTGAAGGACGGAGCATAAACATATACTATAGACGAGGGGGCTGAAGCCTAAGTGAGGAGGGAGATTTTGACTTTTAGCCATTTTGATCAGCGACATTAGCGCTGCTATCTGTTAGTGCTTAACAGATTAATTATTTAACTTCTTTGGGGAGGTAATGAAAACTTTTGAAAATAAAATTAAAAATAATGTTTTATAAATTAATTTTGCCTCTTAAATAATATTAATTTATTATAAAAATGTCTATAACTATAAATATTTATGTTTTTGCAATATAAAAATAACGCGTTTTAAAATTATATTAAAATTATATTAAAATTATACAAATAATGTTTTATAAATTATTTATTGCCCCTTAAATAATATTAATTTATTGTAAAAATGTCTATAACTAATATTTGTCATACTCACTAATATCAGTTTTTTTCGCAACATAAAAATAACGCGTTTTAATAAATTTTAATAACTAATACTTTTTACTAAATATATTCTATGATAAGTTAAAAATGTTTGGTCATTCGAATGATTTAATAATTCTATAAATATATTATCCATATTTAAATGGGATAAAACAACGTGCGCAACATAATATATATTATATTTATTTCTTATAATTTCATTTTTTCCCTTTATATAAAACCTAATAACTTTTACGGTTTCTTTACATATTTTAATGACGCTTTCAAATGGATATATTAAAGCGCTACGATCTTTTAAATGTATCTTTTTATGTTTAAAAAATAAGATATTTTTGAGTACTAATGAGGATTAATGGTTAATGAGTTCTTCTGGCTTCTGGCAATTTGAAAGAAATAATACTATTATTATTGACTAGATAGCAGCACTAATGTCGCCGAGCAAGATGGCTGATCTCCCTCTACTTGCCTTCGCTCTTCGAGTATTAAGCGGGGAGCACACACTTTTGCATAAGCGCATAACAATAAACATAAGAAAATTGAATGGTTCATTTTCTTATGCATATATTTGTGGACCAATCAATTTCTTTATGTTTATGGTTATGCGCTTATGCAAAAGTGTGTGCTCCCCGCTTCAGAGTCATTGAGTTTCAAATCGAACTTGAGATCTGACTCGACTCGACCCAAAGTCGGGTAGAGTCAATAAATCGAATACGCTATTAGTCATGCTGCTTTCTCTCTCTCTGGTTCTCTCTTTGTCAAAGATAGCATAATCATATATGTAATACTATTATAATGCTAGTCACGTATCTTCCGAATAAGCGGCTTTAGCGAAAATATTACGGTGCAGACGTATATCAACCTCTCGTTTCCACAATTTGCGTACTGGACGCAATACGCATGCGCGAATTTCTTTGAGCCAATAATATTACATATATGATTTCTACATATCTAGTGCATGCGCATTACGTCAAGTACACGAATTGTGGAAGTGAGAGGTTGATATGTGTCTGCATCGTAATGTTTTCGCACGCGTTGTGCTTTGTCTAGCAATATAGTAATATTATATATATGAGCACAATATTATCTTTGTCAAATAGTCAGTATAATTGAAATACCAACTATCATAGTACGCGGCACCTAATATATTGCTCTGTTTTAGGCCGGTATTCATAAGCCGATATTCATAGTCAGTTCTTATTTCAACATCATCTTAGGGCCAATTTCACCACCTTCGATTAAGTTAACCGACAGTTAAAATAAGCAGGGTGGCAACAGAAAATAGAGGCGAATGAAAACCAAGCATTTTTATCATTTTAGTTGCCACCCTGCCGTCGGTTAATTTAACCGAAGATGGTGAAATTGGCCCTAAAATCAGCAGGGTAGCAACAGAAAATAGAAGTGAATGAAAACCAAGCATTCATATCATTACAGTTGCCACCTTGCTGTCGGTTAATCTAACCGAAGGTGAAATTGATCCTTAAATAATATCTTAAGATGCTAATACGGCTCTGTGAGTGGTTTAGGACATCTTAAGATTGTTCTTAAGACGGTCTTAAATATAAGAACTGACTATGAATATCGGCCTCTTTCGTACAAATATCACACATATACGTAAACGCAAATTTTCATAAATACTATTCTTTTATATTACTCTATTAACTTTAATTTTAATAATTATATATTGTTATTTCGAACAGTCTAATATATGAGATTGGTTTATTTTGTACATATAATTTGCAGAAAATTTATAACAATCTAATATTGTTACGAGTCGACAACTATAGACACCATATTGGGATAGAAGTAGATAAAAAAAACTGTAATTTTTATACTTTTTTTGATTTGCATAAAATTGAATGTCCCACCAAACAGTGATATATGTACTTTAATCGTGTAAAAGCATTTGTAATTCTCTATAGCCATTACGAAAACCAGGGCTGGGCAAAATGCTTTTCGAATTGCATTTAAAATGCCAAATATAAAATACTTTAAAAAATATATTTAAAATGCAAAATATAAAATAAGTTTTTCAAATCTATTTTAAATGTAAAATGGGTAAATAGGTATTTTAAATGGTTTTCAAATGCAAAATGACTTTTCTTTTTATATGTAATTTATTGAAGTATTCATACATTTTATAGTTTTATTTGATAATTTGATAATTTTGTTCTAGAAAGTTAAAGAACAAGTAATACTCAAGAACGTTAAGTTCAATGTGGCTATAAAAAAAATTGTGTTTTGGCCAATCACGGGACTTGGTTCCTTTTATACGCTTAAAAAATCACATTTATCTATTTTAAATAGTTAAATGTATAGATATTTTTATTTTAAATGTAAAATAGAAATGGTTTTTCAAAAAGCACTTAAAATACAAAATCCAAAATGACATTTTTATTTTAAATACATATTTAAAATGGAACCATTTCAAATATTACCCAGCCCTGACAAAAACTAGTATAATTAAAAAATAAATGTGTTTGGTCGATAAAACAGATATATTGCCAGGATCTCTTTAACTATAAAACCTAGAAATTATGTTAATTAATTTCACTTTTCACGCATCCAAGCTACGTACATAAATGCGTAAAAAATTTCACTTGAAATCTGGATGAATTAAAAATGAATCAAAAGTTTCATGTAAAATTACACAATTGATCCTCGGGCTTTATACGCAACTTCGATATCCTTCGTCGCAGCGCGCGAAATAAATTTGAGGCGAACAAGGTCATCAATGTGCAGAGGGAATTAATGACAGACATGGACTAATGTAGAGCATTTCGTCTGCACCGGATACAAATCATCAGCATTCGATCCATTGCTCCTCAGTTTAGTACTAGAGCTTCATAAAGTGCCGGTCAACATTCACTTTTATAATTTTTTTTTACGAATCGTTTGTTGGTCGTTTGTTGGTGATTGTTGGCTTGATTACAACGTTTGTTAATATTATTATATTACAACGTTGGTTAATATTTTTTTTGAAAATACGAAAATAAAATTTTGTGTGAAGTTAGCCGAAAAGATATTATTTTTGTTTCAATCTTAATTCAATCGATGCGCAATCGTTTGTTGGTCACAGAAAAACTAATTAAAACATTTGTTGGTTCATATTTGCTTTGAAAAACGAAAAAAAAAATATAATACTAATGCAATAATGATGGCGGAAAAAGGGATTGGTAAAACTTAAGATTAAGGGCGACCTCTGATTTCAATGACCTTGATATATGTTGTCAAGGACATAATTCTGAGTAACTTTTTCTTCTAATTTAATCGTCGCTCGTTGCTTATTAAAAAGTTAATAACAAAAAAAGTTTGAAATATACCAAAGTACATGCATGGACAGGAAGCACGCGCGCGCGACGATTAAATTAAAAAAAAAAGTTACTCAGAATGATGTTCTTGACAACATATATCAAGGTCATTGAAATCGGGGAGGTCACCCTTAATCTTAAGTTTTATCAATCCTTCTCTCGTCATCATTTTTGCATTAGTTTTTTTCGTTTTTCAAGGCAAATATGAACCAACAAACGTTTTAATTAGTTTTTCTGTGACCAACAAACGATTGCGCATCGATTGAATTAAGATTGAAACAAAAATAATATCTTTCCGGCTAACTTCACACAAAATTTTATTTTTGTATTTTCAAAAAAAATATTAACCAACAAACGTTATAATTAGGCCAACAATCAGCAACAAACGACCAACAAACAATTTGTAAAAAAAAATTATAAAAGTGAATGTTGACCGGCTAACTTTATGGAGCTTGAGTATTGTGCGCGTGAATCCGAAACTTGAATCGCGTTGTACCTTTGACGTTGTACCGGCTTGAATCGCGCGTGCGCGCATGAAAGAGAGAGAGAGAGAGAGAGAGAGAGAGAGAGAGAGAATGAGAATGAGAGCGTGCACCCTCAGCAGCACCAGCATCCAGCACCGCTCTAAGTCGTGAACGTACTACTCGACATCGTGTGCAAGATCTTCGGTCACATTATTCTTGAAAACAAATCTGGCGAGCGAGACACGTTCACGCTCACCCCCGTGTATATATGGCTTCAGTTGAAGAGCTGGATCATCAGGTCGATAGCGGCATGGGTAGCAGCGACGTGCGCTCTCCTGAGGTGAAGTCACTCCTTCCCGACGAAGAAGATGATGACGAGGAGGTATATGCAATAACGTGCTTTTGAGGAGAAAAAAAACTAATTTATATGATAATCGTATATCGAGACGTGTGACTTATGCGTGTTTTGTCTTGTAAAATGCAGGACGTAAAAGATAGTAGGATATATCTTCGGGGTTACATGTATAATTCTGCATTATTAAGATATGTGGTATCAAAGATTAACGCTCAAAATATTATTTAATAATGAAAGAAAAGCTTAGCTTTTCTCTCAACATTATATATAGAAAGATGCATAATATATGTATACATGTTGCTTTCAAAATTTGGGTTTGTGAGACATTTATAGTTGTACATTTACCTTATGAGTATAGCATTCTTTTAGTATTTTTTAAATAACAGTAAGAAAATAACGACTTTCGAGATTTAATCAATTTATGATATATTCCATATTTTTTCTAAGGATGAAAGCTTAACGGAAAGATTATTAGGACTTACTGAAATGTTTCCTGAACCAGTACGTAATTTTGGATATAATGTTGGGACCTGTCTATACACATGTATCAAAGGTAACATTGCATTATTTTCATTCAAGATATACATATTTTTAAAAATATATGATAAAATTAGAAATATATATATATATCTAAAATGAATATAAATTTTATGTATATTTGTATAAATCTATTTCCACAGGTCTATATGCATATTCTTGCTCCACTACATGGCTGATCTTCAGTTCATCCACCATTCTTTTTGCGCCAATTATATTTGAGATGGAGCGTGCACAAATGGAAGACTTGCAACGTACACAACAAAAACAAGTTCTCTTAGGCCCTAATACTGCTTTGTCCGGCATTAATACCTCAGGTCTTCCAATGGCACCACCTGTTCAGCGATAAATGATCATATGTTCATATATATACATACACGTGTGTAAAGACATGTGCAGAAATATCCAAATCATGGAAAAAATGTATTAATTGAGTTTCATGCTCAATTATTTATTAGTATAACTTTTTCACATATGATTTACACAAAGTCGTGAATGTAGCGAACGAAGGATTCGCATAAATGAAGCGTAAAAAGTCATATGTAATTACCTCAACCAGAATAATTCTTACAAAATGCACGAGGTAAAATAATATAAATTTGAATCACTCCATATAATTAATTTATAAATTAATGCAGCATGCATCTCTCGGTCTAGTCCATCCTCTATCTCTATATTCACACATATACAAATCATCGTTTTTTGTAATTTTCACTAATTGTAAGAAACAAAGTACTGTGATGTCGTGTGGCATTTTATTATCAGTGCGATAAAACGTTGCAGACGCAATAGTAGTATCTCGTTTGATCAAAAAGGTAACGGCGGTATTTTATTCATCGTAAATAAATAATTGAAAGAAATTTGGAGAAATTAAACAAGCAATTATTTATACATAATAATAGTCATTACATAATCTCTGTTGCTGGGAAATGCAGTGGTAATCTTTAATATATCTCGCCTGTTATATTGTAATTCATTGTAATTTCGAGAAAAAAATAAAAGGCATAACAAAATAGTATTAAATATTGTTTGATTTTGCATTATGTAAAATGTCAAATAAATGCAATAACTCTATATAACATAGGTTTTGTTAATTCTTTCAATAAATATTAAATGTTGTCAATAAAGATATCAAAAGATATTTAAAAAACCATGTGAAATATATTGCAAAATTTTTTTTTGTATATTATAAAGAATAATTTTTCAATATAATTAAATTACTAAATAATATTGTACGTTATATTATTATCCAGAATGTATATTTTAATATTAAGGCTAGGTTCCAAAACGGTGAAAAATTTCCTCTGCGAGGAAAATTTTACTCGATGGCCGGTTTGGAACCAATCAGAAACACTAAGAAAGTTTCGGAACGGCCATCGAATAAAATATTCCTTGGAATATACGTTTTGGAATGCAACTCAAAATGAGGAATATTTTACTCGATGGCCGTTTCGAAACTTTCTTAAGCGTTTCTGATTGGTTCCAAGCCGGCCATCTAGTAAAATTTTTCTCGCAGAGGAAATTTTTCACCGTTTTGGAATCTAGCCCTAATTCCTAGTAGATTTTAGATTAGAAATCGAAGAAAGTGGATTTTTTTAGAGCAACATCAGCAGCAAAGATGAATCAACCTAATCTCGAGAAATTGGTAAATAAATTGAGATACAATGTCAAGCCTCGTCGAAAATTGCGTCAGCCCCAAGGTCCAGAGGGACGTCTTTTAAAACTAAGAAAAACTTTGACGGCATTAATTAAATACGAACGACTAGAGTTAAATTATCCGAGAGGCGACGAAACCAGAGGTTATGCAGATCAAGTACGTTCATTACTCTCCAATTATTAGTAGTTATTTCAGCATTATTCTAAAAAAAAACAGCAATTTATTATTACAACATAAATACGTCATATCAAAATTTATTTTCAATTTAGTTTTAGGGAGATATATTGAGAGATAATTCTTTAGAGAATTTTGCAATGTGCATTTAATAATATAGCTAGCACTCTTTATTTTGCATACCCCATAGTGGAATTTTCATAACAACATTACCTTACAGTTAATATTCGAAGCGATACGCCATGGACCTATGCATAAGGAGACAATGGAAATGGCAAATTTTTGGATAACAGAGAAACAATTGGTGCATAAACTATTCAAAGTTCTTGTGCCAAGGTATCAAAATTATACTACATCGTTTACAAAACTTCATAAGGCTCCAAATGTTTATCCTATAGGCCACTATGAAAGAGCAATTTTAGAACTCAGAGGTAGATGTTACAAAGAAATTCTTTAATAAGTTGTGCAAAAATTCATTTACTTATATAATTTGTCCTTATTCAGGTAATATGTATCCAGACATAGAGCAATATAACCCACATGAACGAAATTTACTTCACAATTTACTGCTTGATGCAGCAAAGAAAGAATACAGAATGGAAAAATATAAAGAAATTGCAGATAATATAAAGCAATAGAAGTAGGAGACAAAGAGTCTTTAAAGAATCTTCTTGTACAGTAGGTTAATGGTTTAAAACTTTATCATTAAAATAAATGTATAAAATAATATCATTTGTGTATAACAGATAAATTTTCTTTTTTTACTTCTTAAGTGTAAAAGAACTTAATGGATAATGTTCTTTGAATTCTTCTAGATGTTTTTCCATCAGATTCATTTGTTTCCTGAAATATACCAAATATTAAAAGTGATACCTACAATTTTAATTAATATATTTATATGATTAACATGCTATATATACAAGTCTATATATGCTAATATACCTGATATGATCAGGAATTTCCTTGTAGACATCTGTAAATAATTCTTTCCAATGTGGCTTGGACTTTTTTTCTGCTTCTTTCAAAACAGAAAGGATTTCTTTCTTAGTAGAATTTATTAATTCTTGCTCCCTTTTTTGACACCATAATCCAAGTGACTCTAGATAGAAACGGAACTTGGCAAGTGGCGTGTGAATGTTCCATCGAGCGATCTCATCGATCGATCGATAAGCCGTAGAATCATCTGATGTGCTGTGGTGTCCGAGTCTAAAAGATTTTTTATAACTTTTTATAATTATTTACTTGTAGTTTTATTTTGGAAAAAATATTCCTTTTTAGTGATAAGAGATAAATACAAAAGAGAGAGAGAGAGTATAAACTTTTATATAAAATAATTAAGATATATATCTATGTGTGTGTATTCTTAATTATTATCTTAATATATTTATTCTTTCTCTCACCTATAAGTCATGGCTTCTATTAAAATGGGTTTTTGTTCCTTTATGCAGAAGTCTCGAGCACTTTTTGTGGCATAATACATGGCGAGCACGTCGTTACCATGTACTCTGATTGTGTCAATTCCATATGATGGACCTTTACTTGCAATACCATCTCCTTTAAATTGTTCAAAGACAGGTGTGGAAATGGCATATCCGTTATTACGACTGGTTAAAATATTCTTATTTTATTATGTATACATTTCAAATAAGTATGAGTTTGTTCTTAACAGCTGAACTGACTGCACTAGTTCAGAGCTTATCTTTTTCTTTCTAATATGGAGAGAAAAAGATAAACTCTGAACTAATGCAGCCAGTTCAACTGTAAAGAACAGACCGTAAATCATTAAAAAGTTACCAAATGAAGATGATGGGACATGATAAAGTAGCTGCAAAATTGAATGCCGCATGAGCGTCACCTTCGCTCGCCGCACCCTCGCCAAAGTAACAAACCACACATGCGTTCCTTTTATCGAATTTAAAGGCGTAAGCAGCTCCTGCAGCTGTGGGAATAAAAATTTCTGTGTTACATTATCTTGTAAAGCATTATCAATGCTACTTTGCTACTTATGAAATTTATTAATATCATTAAAACATATGCTACATACATATGCTATATATCCTTCTAATTTGCAAAATAGCAATTCAGTTGAATTTTACACACATTTGCAGTTTTTATTTTTTATAAAATCTAAAATAGCGATATATACAAATATATATATATATATAATTAAATATATGATTACCTTGTGGTAGTTGGGTTGCTAATGGAGATGATATAGTCACGAAATTGAACTCTTTAGAACCATAGTGCACTGGCATTTGCCTGCCTTTGCCCTCATCCTCGCAGTTGCCGTAACATTGATTCATAAACTTCAATAATGGATATCCACGGTGCAACAAGACACCTGTTACATTATATGCAATAACTTGGATGTGTACAATTAACAAATGAATAACATAGTGCAATTTCTTACCAGCTTCACGATATTGTGCGTAAATCATATCTTCTAGAGTCAAAGCAGCAGCGGAACCAATTTGCACAGCCTCTTCACCAGTGTTTGTCATGTAAAATGAGATGCGACCTTGCCTTTGCGACTCGTATAAGATCTTATCCATCTCGCTTATGACCATCATATTGCAGTACATTTTGATCATATTTGTCTCGTTTAACTGTAATGCAAAAATATAACATTCAGTTTTATTTCATATTTTAATACAATATCTCTATATTAATTTCAAATTGTATATGTCAAATTGTGTATTTGGATATGTGTGGTCACTACATACACTTGCTAAACTTAACATTAGATCTAGTGATCTAGTGATTCTATATTACATATTTTATATTTTTTTTTGTAGATAATATATTATACAAAATAATATATGTAAAAATATCAAACAAAACAACATATTTACGACATATTCAATAGCACATCTATATATTTGTAAATTTATAATATATTTTTAACTTATATCTATATATATCTTTAATTTATATCTGCTCAAACCTTTTCATCTTTGGGTAATTCAGCCATCTGTGTAGGTTCCAAAATCCTGTATATTGGAATAGATTCATAACTTTCTTTATTGACAAACTGGATTTTATTGGTAAAAACATTGTTGATTCCTAGAAATTGCGGTTCGTTTGTCATAGTGTTATATTGTTTCACCTAAATTAATTATAAAATGTTAATAAAGAAAAGCGAATAAGATGTTTATTGTAATATTTCAAAAGATTAGAGATATAATTATTCATAAACTTTATGTTATTTATACTAAATCATTAAAAAATCTAAATAAAAAATATAGATATGTAATTAAATTACTGAATTAAATTATATATATATTAAAAGAACATAGATTTTTACTCACTGTGAAATATTATTTTAGAGTAATAAAAAAATAATTATAAAATAATATAATCAAAATATGAAATGATATTTGATATAAGATGTTTATTATAAGCATATATATATATATATATATATATATATATATATATATATATATATATGTTAATTACATTTTAATATAAATTTATTATTATAACGAATAAATAAGGGATTATTTTTATTTATGTTATATATACCTGCAATAGAGCATGTTGAAAGCGCGAAATTCCTCGGAATAGTTTCTTTACGATCATCTTGTGTCACACATTTGATCTTTGATCTTCTTTGTAATTATTTGACGCATATATAGGCCAATAAAATACTAATAACGCCACGTAATACTACTATAACTAATTGCTAGGGAGTTGTTACGGTTCTTGAGACTATTACGGTTTATCGAAACGAAGTGAAAAATACAAAAGTGAGGAAATTCACTAGAATATCTACAATTTCATTTCTTGAAATCTAGTAAATCTGCTTACTTTTATAATTTTCACCTCGTTTCAAGAACCATAATAACTCCCCTGGCCACGGTCCGTGTTTCTTTTTATTGGTCGAAATAAAGTTTGAAAAAACATAGCGTAACCAATAGGAAGTGTTCTGGGAAGCATAATAATTTCAAAAGAAGTAAAATAAGAAAATTACAAACATATTTATATTTATTTAAATATGAAACAAACATTACACAATATAAATTTTGTACTTTTTTATACATTTTTAAATTAAAAATTAAAGACAATAAAAGAAAAATTAATTTGAACATAACGAAAATATAATAATACTAAATAATATAATAATATTTTATAATAATATAATATACCTTAATAATAATATAACAATATTATCATTAAGAAAAAATAATTTTTAAATTAAAATTAAATATTAAAAAATAAATAATTAATAATATTAATAGTAGGAATAGTAGGCCGGTTCTAACTCAGGTCCTCTGAGAGAGGTGCGGATCAAGGGGAAGCCGCGCGGGGAACTTGTGGGCGTGGAAGATATGACGTCGCGCGGGCAGGGAACGCTTCTCGTGGGCAAGGGACGCTTATCGCGGGAGCGGACATATTTCAAAGACGAGTGCCGATGTCTGGCTACTATATTTATTGTAAACAAATAGCATCTATTACACGTGCGGTATGAAGGGAATTTTTTTCTAGGAAGAGCCGACGAGACGCTTATCGTGAGACATATTTAAACAGGTGCATAAAGGCGAGCGCCGATGTCCGGCTGCTTTATAAACATTATAAACAAATAGCGTATATTGCACATGCGGTCTGAATGTTGAGAATTTTTTTCTAGGAATAACCGTTTATAGGCGCAGGTATAAACAAAAGACGAGAAAAGGAAAGAAGGAGATGTCTTTTTTAATATTAATATAATTTTTCACATGCGTGCAATCATTAACGCTGTCTCTCTCTAACTCACCGCCTTACGAACGCCTCGCGCTGCCCCTCTCTAATGTACCGCCTTACGAACGCCTCGCGCTATCCCTCGTCCGCCAGTCGCGCCGCGGTTATATCTATTAGCGGTATTATCTATCTTATATGTAAGGAAGGGAAGCGAAAGAAATAGATACAAAAGATAAAAAAGAGATGTCTTGTTATTAGCAGATATTTTTGAAAATTTCCGCGAAAGCGTTGCATTAAAAGTTATGGCCTCGACCTCGCGTATTACTTTACTCTCCCCGGTTACACGTGGGATGCCATGTTGAAACATACAAATATTACATTCGAATTACTTATTGATATCGACATAGTTATGTTTATCGAACGGGGGATACGCGGCGGTTTGAGTCAATGTTCCGGCAGATACGCGCATGCTAATAACAAGTATATGCAGTCGTACGATCCATCGAAATTTTCATCATATTTGATGTACTTTGATGTAAACAACTTATACGGATTACTTATACTTATGGGCAATGTGTCATCCATTGCCTTATACCAATTTTCGATGGGTCGATGATATCTCTGATTTTAACATTAGCGCGATTGCTTCGGATTCGCCAGCAGGTTATATTCTTGAGGTCGATCTGGAGTATCCGCAACATCTTCACGATGCGCACGCTGACCTACCGTTTTGCCCGATACGCGATAAACTTCCCGAAAAGCGGGAGGACAAACTCCTCGCGACATTATACGATAAGAAACGTTATGTCATACACTATCGCAACTTACAGCAGTGTACGCGTCATGGTCTTCGCGACACAAAAATACATCGCGTATTGCAATTTGCTCAATCCGCATGGCTCCGCGATTACATCGAACTCAATACAAAATTTCGAACACTCGTGAGAAATGATTTCGAAAAAAATTACAAATTAATGAATAACGCAGTATTCGATAAAACTATGGAAAACGCGCAATCACGTTGATATAAAATTATTAACAAAGTGGGACGGACGATACGGCAGAGGCAATGATCGCAAAATCAAATTTCATAGCAGGAGTGTCTTTTCTGAGAATTTGATCGCCGTTGATCTGCGCAAACTTGAGGTAAAATTCAATAAACCGATTTACGTATGTGTATACTTGATATATCGAAAATGTGGTTGTACGAATTTCATCACGAATATATGTTACCGTTATATCGCGAAAATTGTAAAGTCATGTACACCGATACAGAGTTTAATTTATTACATTAAATGCGACGATATATATGAGAATATGAAACGCGATATCGATAGATTCGATACGAGCAATTATCCTATCGCTAACAACGTGTATGGTATATCGCTCAAGAACAAGAAAGTACCGGGTTTAATGAAAGATAAAAATAATGGCGCGATCATGACCGAATTCGTTGGATTTAGGGCAAAAATGTACGCGTTGCGAGTAGATGATAAAAAGGATACGAAAAAGGTTAAGGCGTCATTAAAGGCATATTAATTAAAGGCGTCAAGAATAAGTCGTTGCGAGAACGATAACGTTTGACGATTACACGCGATGCTTGAACGAAGAGATTGAAATGACACGTCAACAATTATGTATTAGGTCAAAATTGCATGAAGTATATACCATCCGCGAGACAAAAATTGCTCTGAGTCTGTACGATGACAAGCGGTATATCGTACCCGAAACGACCGATACATTACCATGGAGACATTATCGGATACCTTTATAAAATGTAATACAATGTAGCGTAATGTAATGTAAAGCGGGGAGCACACACTTTTGCATAAGCGCATAACAATAAGCATAAGGAAATTGATTGGTTCATTTTCTTATGCATACATTTGTGGACCAATCAATTTCTTTATGTTTATGGTTATGCGCTTATGCAAAAGTGTGTGTTCCCCGCTTAACGTATTATAATGCATGTATGTGTGTGTGTGTGTGTATGTATTAACTTATCGATAGGTAAACAAGAAATATATATATCTATTTTTTCTTTTTTATATTTTATATACCATCTTACACACACACATATATATATATATATACATATATATATATATATATATATATATATATATATATATATTATATATTTTATATGTATTTCATATTTTGCATATGTAAAAATAAATACAGTTTGTATTAATTAAACGACATTGTCCTTGTGTATCCAAGAATTGTGCAATCCATCGAATCCCAGCCATTTCACGTAAATCTCATCACCCTTCCTGCGCAGTACTTTCTCCACGTACTCATCCGGATAATTTGTGAGACGCAACTCGTACTCGTAGAACGCTCCAGCGATGGATTTTCCGCGATAGTTCTTGAGTAGATAGGTTACGGGATTAATACGCTGCACTTTAACAATCTTAAACACCTCGGTGGTTCGGTGTATAACCTTTCTCGAAAATAATCTTGTATTTGCTAACGCGTACCGTCACCTATTTTGAACTTTGCTGGGCCCGCTATCTTTATTACGCTGTATATCTTAGCCAAGAGTCTTTCGGCGATCGCGGGGGTAACGTCGACGGATCGCATACCGATCGTTCGATGCTTGCGTTGTAATCCGACACAAGTCGCGGCAACTCATCCATTTGTAAGATCCGTTAAGCGTAAACATCTTCCACATAGCGTCTTTCAGTGTACGATTGAATCGTTCGACGACCGATGCCTTCAACACCGAATACGTGGAATAATGATTAATGTTATGTTTCTTCATGAGGCGTTGCACATCGGTGTTGTAAAATTCCTTCCCCATATCGGTTTGCATATTTCTCGGACTATCTCGAATTATCTCAGCAATAGCATTAGCCGTCTCGCTTCCACCTTTACTCTTGAGCGGTACAGCCTACGCGTACTTACTCAGCACATCGATGACTGTAAATATGTAGTGGTGGCCTCTGTTGAAACACGAGTACGGACGCATTTCGACGATGTTAGCCACAGGTCATCGTATCTCTGCACTATGACGTGTCTTCGAAGAAAATTTCTTCTTACCGGAGCATGCAGTTCCTCGACGAGCAGTAGTTTCTCGATATTTTTATCAGATTTTAACAGATGTCATGTTTTTAGCGATGCGACTGGTCTCTCGGCGCGTAATAATATGTATGAAAAAATTACATTATCATTTATATCTCAAACTTTTTTTTTCCGAGCCTTATCCTTCGCTTGTCTAGGCTTTACCGTTTAATTTATAATAATGCCAGCTTCGCGAAGTTCCTCGATGATCGACAAGATTTCGTTGTCGTGACCGTTGTGATCTGCTTGGCGCGAAGCGTCGAGCAATCGTAAACGATCCACCAATTCGTTGGGATCATCCCAATGCACGTAATCAATCTTATTGTCAGTTAGCGACATCGCGCAAAGCATGAATACTCCTTTTCCAGATTTTTTTCTTTTTCGGTTCGATCAACATCAACGGTGCGATTATTTCTTTGTACTTGTATCCTCTGTTGCCCCGTATTCGACCATGCGCATGATTGTCTTTATGCGCGCTCAACTTTATGCTCGTTGTCAACAGCATGCTCTTGTACGTTTGCTTATCATCATCTGTATAGATGACTTCATCAGGGGTTCTCTTGAAGATCAATATGTAAAGATGTGCCGGCGTTTCGTACGCCGTCGATAATTATGTTATCCGCGTTGTCCACGTCAAAACGTTTATTACCGAACAGCATTCCATCCTGATCAAGATAAACACCAAACACGTTGTCTATATCGCTATGTTGATCACCGCTCATGACAGGCCAAATATACTTTTGATCCTGTGGACCTAACTGATTTCGCAACATTTCTTGACCTTCCGGTGTTTGCAATTGATTTCGAACGGACGTTACGAGCGAGTCATCGATGGTTTCGAAAATATCCTCGCGAGCAAATAATTCGGGCATCGTAGGTACGATTCTCGTTGTTGCGGACGGTGTAGAGGTTATCGGCGGTTCGTCCAGTGGAGCGTCCGTTTTGATTTATGCGGTGTCGCTGAGTGATTCGACCAGACGTCAGATTGTTTTTCTCTCTTTTTCAGTGTCGCATCCTTCTCACGCTTCTGGATGATTAACGGTTTGATTACGTGACAGTATCACGAGCGAAGTAGAGTTGTCGACAATCTTTTGTAGCAGTCCGATGAGAGGTCTAAAGTGTCTGTCTAATACGATATTCTCCTCGATTTTACCGGTCTTCAAAGCGCGACGTTTTTTTGCGAATTGATTCGCTCGTTTTCGCAATTTTCCTCGCAATCTTTTCGCGCTCACGAATACACTTGCTGCCAGCCATGTCGGTAGAGTGTCAATTTCTCACGTTTCACCACAACGTATCGGCAACGATTAATCGCTTTGCGGTATCGCGAACACGTTAAATCCTTTTCTGTACCGACTATCGTTGAGCGAGCTGTCTTTGTCTATCACTACAAATCCATACTTGTGCTGCCAACAATCGCGGCACAACGCGCAAAATTCATCGTACGACATATCGGTATTTACATGATCGTTATACACATGTTTCAGATTGGTATCATTCTGTTTGAACAGAATCAGCAGGTTCGCATTGTCGCGTATCAAATGTTTAGATATTCTCGCGTACGTCTGACAGAGATAAAAGCAGTCGACGCTCGAGTGTCGACCCATTGAAAAGTACTCTCTCACCGCATCTTGCTTATCATATGCCACTTCATCGAACACGAAGATGGAATTTGGAATCGCCTTACTCGGCGGAATGACGTCACTGTTGTTGGAGAATGTAAAATAACCAATTTCGTCGATCGATGTCAATAAATTCTCCAGATATCGATATTTCGGCTGTTAAAGCGATTTTGAATACACGTACACGTTTTCGATACGTACCGTGTGGACTTTCTATCAAACTTATCAACACGTTGGTTTTACTGCAATTCGAAGGACTGCAAATGATACCGCGTATAGTCGGTAACATTGTATCATGCTTGCGCATCTCCGCGTTTTTCCCTATCGATCGTAATTTGTCGTCACAATTCGTCACTTTGATTATTACCAACGTTTGTCGCACTAATTTCATTTTTACACTGCCGACTGAGAGCAGTTGGATCGAACGCCTATTTATAGGTGTGCGGAACCGCGAATCGCTCAGTAGCGAAAATGTTAATCTTGCTATCGAGACCTTCCGATATTTGCAATTTGAGCGCCGAACAGTTATTCGTGCTGAAAATCGTTTTGCTGTGAATGTGCGGCGATCACATTCATTATCTGTGGGACAAATTTCCGGAACATATAAAGACGGATTTGGAGGTTCAATAATATCGTCGTTGTTACGAACACTACAATCAACCGTGGCAACAAACATACATCGACGGGCCAGCGCCGTTGATAAAAGATTGCAGCGAATATCAACGAAAATAGGTAGAGGCCTATTAAATCGCGCGATAAACGCACTTCCTATCGAATTACATATTCCTGGCTATCAATTTTTCGGCCCGGGTACTCATTTGAAAAACGGTTGGCGAGAGGTGATCAGGGTATAAATCCATTGGACGCGGCGTGCCGCGAGCACGACATTGAGTATTCTCGGAGCACCGATCTCATCGAGAGACACGCGGCTGACAGGATACTCACTGAGAGAGCGCAAAACTCATCGTCGCGAAAGATTCGACTCTGAGTGAGAGAGCTGCAGCTACAGTTGTTTGGGCAGCGATGAAAGCTAAGACAAAGATCGGTATGAACATGAAGACGAAGACGAAGAAAAAGACGGTGAAGAAACGGATACTTCCAACAGCGAGGCGGTGTATTGCCGATTTTACCGATATTGGGCGCGCTCGGATCCTCGATCAGTGGAGCGGCCGGGTTGGCAAAAACGGTGAACGATAGCAAAGCCGGCATCAGCTGGAGGAGCTGCAACGCCACAATCGCACGATGGAAGGTCATGGGCTTTATCTAGCTCCATACAAATATGGACAGGGATTGTATCTCGGCCCGTACAAACGTGGATAGGGTGTGGTAATGAAGAAAAAAGAAAACGTCAAAGAGATGTTAAATATGCCTACGGGCGTGACAACGAACATACAATTAGAACAACTAGCAAAACGTATGCGTATACCATTCTTTAGAGGTGTTTTTATGCGTGATTCTTTATCAATGGTATCAGTGTATTTATCAGTGGTATACATCGAAACGAGAGTGGCATCGTGAATTTGGATAACACCAAAGGATCAGGTAGTCATGGTCGCAAAGAGGGAGAATCGCATTATATATTTCGACAGTTTTGACAATCTTCGACCACCGAATGAATTGGTGCGATATTTCGGGCGGAACGTGACGAATATACAGTACAATCACACACCTGTTCAAACTTACGATCAGAGTATCTGCGGACAATTGTGTCTGCAGTTTCTTCGTACTGTCGACGATCGGTATGAATTTAAAGCCTGACGATGCGCCATTAAGACTCAGTATTCGTTAAACAGTTTTCCCAACATGTCTATGATATTCACGCTGACTGGGAAGAGTAGCGTCCTCGCGACACACTATCATCCAGCCATAGATTTGAGCGACGGTAACTACGAGCTCGGTCTAACAAATTTTGAGTTATCATACAATGTCGAACGTGAATTTAAACTCGAATAATAAATTTTATTTCGATGAAAATGACACGGAAATTACAATTCCCGAAGGATTGTACGAGATACATGCCATACATGAGTTTTTGAAACGAGAAATTTTACGGAAACGCCCGCAACGCGTGTTTTGCTCTTGATAAACGATGATATCCCCTCAGGAGAGGAGACCGTTCGGCCGAGCGAACAGTGATGAGGACGAAACTGTAGAACCCGGTAGTACTCCGTACTAATTATAATACGAGATCAGGTGCGCTTTCAGAGTAAACTTTAACAAACCCAACAACATTGGATTGTTATTGGGATTCTCGAACCGCATATTACAGCCGAGACAGTGGCATCAATCGGACGTATCAGTTAATATCATCAACATAAATATTATCTGCATAGAGAATAACGTGACCGGGTGCGTATAATAACGACAAACGTGTTCATACGATACATGAATTTTCACCGAGCGTGCCGCCAGGATATAAGATATCGGAAAGGCCTACGCAGATCATTTACCTGCCAATTATTGCGCGAAGCATTACGGATCTAACGATATGCGTCGCGAATCAAGATGGACGATTGCTCGATTTTCGAGCAGAGATCACCATCAGATTGCACATACGACAGCGACAAAATTAGCATGCGATACATGAGATGCTCGTGTTGAACGACTCGAAGAAGAACGTGAGATATAATAATATCTTTACGGTACCGATTGATAATACCATCCGATCATCATCATTATTATCATCATCATCATCATCATCATCATCATCACCATTAGGTTGCGCTAAAAAGACGAGAAAGAAGCTCAGCGCGTCGAACATTGAATTTTTACAATCTTTGGGCTTCGCGGTACGAAATATCTGAGAAAACATGACCGACATTCTTAATATTGGAGGCGAGCCGGTCTTTGATCGTATCGTCAAAATCGAGACTCACACGTACAATCCGTACGTCAACACAACGTTTGAACACAGCGACGAGATACGAATACTCATACAACAACAAGATCTGTATACATTGCCGTAGGAAAGATTTCTATACATTGAAGGAAAACTAACCAGCTGAAAGATCTAACTCTGGAAAATAATTGCATCGCGTGTATGTTCGATGAGATTCGATACGAACTCGATACGATGGTGTGCAGATTGATCGTAACAGAAATGTGGGAATAACTAGCACACTCAAGAATTATGTAACGATATCATCCGATAGAAACCGTGATTATGAGGAACGCCGGCTGGGATGCGCAGACTAATGCGACTGGATACTTTAATTTTTGCGTACCACTCTACATGTTATTGGGATTTTGCTAAGATTACAAACGCGTCGTCACAAGTTGATTTTAATACGATCGCGCAACGACAACAATTGTCTGATTGGAAATTTGGCGTTGAAGCCTATGATTAACATATTCAAGATACAATGGCGAATGCCACACGTTATATTGAACAAGGTCAACAAGCTGTCGATGCTGCGCGCTTTGGAAAGCGAATATTTCAGCATGGGTTTTCGCTCGTGGGATCTGTACGAGTTTCCGCTATTGCAGCGTACAACCAAACATTCATGAGCCATTAAGACCGCGACTTAGCTGGAGAAACCGCTGGAGAAACCGATACGTCTTCGCTCTGCAGACCTATTGTCTTCGTTCTGCAGACAGGCCGGAAAAATGTCATGTCTGAGGATACGAGTCGATTCGACGAGTGCAAATTGAACAACGTGAAACTTTATCTGAACTCGGAATGTTATCCGTACGAGGATATGAATTTGGATTTCGAGAAAAACAGATGGTCGATTCTGTACGACACGCATCAGCGTTTCTGCAAAAATTATTATGGATACGAGTATCTCGAGCCGAGTCTCACCGTCACGCAGTTTCTACGCAACGGTCCGTTCGTGATCATCGATTGTTCTCGACAAAACAAATCGGTCAAGAGCGCAATCGTGGATGTGAGATTGGAATTCGAGTGTAAGGAGAACGTGCCGATGAATAGCATTGCATACTCATCATATACGATCGCGTGATTCAATACCACACGTTGACCAACGTTGTGCGCAAAATCACCTAAATGTGAGGGCACAAGACGATATAAAACCTATAATGCATTAGGATGAATCGCAGTTTTCTTCTCGACGTGCTGATATGAGAAACATTATGTCCGTACCAACATTCGTGGACTTGCAAAGATTCCTCGTCGGGATGAAATTTGTCGTAAAAGAGGTGACGGTGATGAGAAAGGGGACCATTCTGGCGCATTACATATTTACATGCCCCATACCATGGAATCTTCTTACAAGATTCGACAAATCATGTGCTTCCTGGCTGATTGCGAATCACCATGGATTACGATGGGAAGACGGAAACGTGCCGTACAGCATGGCTAAACGTTTGATTACATCGGCCGTACTTGATACAGAAGAGGATGACGAGACGTCAATTCTCGGGTACGTCAAGGGATGTCAGAAACGAGAATGGCTGGTGGATTTGCTTGAAAATTATGCGAGAGAAAACCTGATTATCGAGACTTTGGATGCTGATTATGAAAATATTGATTCTTTAAATAATCTAGATGTTGCTAATACTATAAGATGTAGAAAAAATGTTAAGAATTGCGTATTACAGAATGTATTAAAAATATTTAACTGGTGGTCGCAACGTCAAAAAGAATTGCAATATTTTTAAAAATAAAAATATGTAAACATTATTACTATGTTTTATCTCTTATTCTTCCCACTCTTTTCCTCGCGAGTCGTTTCTAAGAATTCTTTTCAATTGGCTGTCTTTCCCTTCTCCTAAATTTCA
Organism: Cataglyphis hispanica; assembly: GCF_021464435.1. Classification (NCBI taxonomy): domain Eukaryota; kingdom Metazoa; phylum Arthropoda; class Insecta; order Hymenoptera; family Formicidae; genus Cataglyphis; species Cataglyphis hispanica. Next base: position 5,126,851 of record NC_065962.1, on the reverse strand, counting down.
AAGTATTAATCTCCCATCACATCATACTTTTAAAAAAATAAACGTATACTCGATTTTATATGATCAGTGTCACGTCAACCGCTCTACTTTTCATAACCGAAAGACAAAATGTACTCCGCTGAAAAAAGCAGCAATAGTGGTAAACGCTCCGCTGAAGGAAACAGCAATAGTGTTAAACGCATGAATTATTATGTTCTTCGAGATGAAATTAAATCGTACAAGAAACCGATTCGTAAGTATCACAAAATGTTTCATATATTTTTTATATATGTTTTTTCCATACTTTTCCATATTTAATTGTATTCTTTTTTTTTCGGACGTGATAAACTCGTTGTAAACCACGAATTTTGGTACGCAGATTTGCATTGACGCGCACGGCGTATAAATATTTGGATATTTGGAATCAGCATGAGACCTGAGTCCTTTGTGGAATTACATTTTGGCGATATCCGAGGAAATCACATAATACTACCTCATGAAACGTGGGAAATATTCATCAAAAGACGTGTCGATATTGAGCGATTCCTGCAATCGAATACACCTTCTTCGCTAAGAATTGAATATCTAGTAATGGAATGTTAAAATACATGATGCAAGTGTTGTTAAACTTACAGTAGACGATTCTTGCTTATACATGAAACCAGCAACTATATTATTTTTATTCGAATTTGAACATTGTGTAAATCACGAATATTTAAAATTGTATGAGAATACAGAAGACGTAAAAGCGAGCTTTGATCAATTTATTCGGTGTTTGCAAAGTAATATGCCTAGTGCCATGAGAGAAGAAGTCAAAATTTTGCGCGACGTTTGTGATAAAACATCTATTATAGATTGCGAATTATGCTGCGGATGAACTTTTGTGTGAAACCTTGAAACGGGGTGATGTATGGTAATATAAATAAATGTGTTAAAAGAAAATGAAAAAAAAATGATTATCTATTTCTTTTGCTTCCCTTCCTTACATATAAGATAGATAATACCGCTAATAGATATAACTGCGGCGTGACCGGTGGACGAGGGACAGCGCGAGGCGTTCGTAAGGCGGTGAGTTAGAGAGAGACAGCGTTAATGATTGCACGCATGTGAAAAATTATATTAATATTAAAAAAGACATCTCCTTCTTTTCTTTTCTCGTCTTTTGTTTATACCTGCGCCGATAAACGGTTATTTCTACAAAAAAATTCTCAACGTTCAGACCGCACGTGCAATATACGCTATTTGTTTATAATGTTTATAAAGCAGCCGGACATTGGCGCTCGCCTTTATGCACCGGTTTAAACATGGCACCGGTTTAAATATGTCTCACGATAAGCGTCTCATCGGCTCTTCCTAGAAAAAAATTCCCTTCATACCGCACGTGTAATAGATGCTATTTGTTTACAATAAACATAGCAGCCGAACATCGGCACTCGTCTTTGAAATATGTCCGCTCCCACGATAAGCGTTCCCTGCCCGAGCGACATCATATCCCCCGCGCCCATAAAAGTTCCCCGCGTGGCTTTCCCTCGACCCGCACCCCCCCTCAGAGGACCAGAGTTAGAACCGGCCTACTATTCATAATTATTAATAAATAATAATTAATAATTATTAATTATTTTAATAATCTTTTATTTATTTTTTTATTTGTAGTAAAAGAAGATTTTATTTTATAAACACAATTGTATATTACATTCAATTACACTACATTTTGTGTACATATCGCCGCCATGTTTTTTCAAAATTTATTGAGTGATGGGATCATATATGTAATACTACTATATTGCTAGTCGAAGCTTGACGCGAGCGAAAAGATTACGGTGCTAGACCCTTACGCTGTCGCGTCACGCTGCCACCGCCGGTAAATTATCATGCGCCGATTCTGTCGCCGCCAATCTTGAATTTTCGCCGAATGCCGCCGCCGTCGCCGCCGAAAATTAATGCGGGGCGTTAAAAAGATGCTGTTATTGGCTGTATTTAGCAAAAAAAGAAAACAGTTTAGTGAGCAATGTGAGCATTCAGTTCAGTGATTCTCTTTCATGTTACTTTATTAAAATCTTATAACAAATTTAGATAGATACAATTTGTTTAACTTGTTTACTAAATTTCTAATTGCCGTGACACACAAACTCACACACGCACGCACGCACGAACACACACACGCACATACCCACACACACATGCTTGTCAGAATTATGTCGTACATTGTACATACATGTAACATGCATTTATATATTTATATATACATATTTATATAGAAGCGCAATAGCTGAAATGAAACGCAACCATTGAATGTAATAAACCATATCAAATTTTTATTTTCAGGCAGTTTGAAAAGCAAAATGTCAGTTAATAATGAATGCATAGAAGAAAATGTTGATAAGCCAGATGAAATTATTGATAATGCTAGTGAATTGAAAAAAAATAGAAATCTTGTAGTGAGTATTCCACTCGTACTCGAAGTGTCGCCGGAGACTATTTTGGCATGTTTAAAGATTGTGAAAAAAGTATTATAGTAAACAGATTCCATGTATATTATAAGATATGTTTTATGCATCCTGATGGACGAAAACTATGTAGATACAAAAAAACAGTTAGTATTGGAAATTTAATTACCCATTTAACAGAAGAGCTTTTAATATTAAATCAGCACATTTATCAAATCAAAGAACTAACATTAGGAGATTCTTTCATTCTTATGGACAATCTGAACAATCATCCAAATCTTCAAAAATTACTGAGAAAAAGAAAGAACTAAGCGACAGTATGGCTATCTGGTTTTCTAGAGATCTCAGCCAGTTTTTTGAAGCTGAAAAAGATGGGCTAAAAGGTTTTTTTAAAAATACATGGTGTTGTACAAAATGAATTGGATCTGTCACATCCAACTACATTATCTCGTCATGTACTTTCAAGAGTATATAATGATTGCGTATTTGCTGTTCAAACAAAAATAAATGAAGATAATTTCAGTGCAATTTCATTAACCATGGATGCGTGGACTGACAATTATCGTCATATTCCATTTATGACTTTTACATTGGAAACACAGTTGAGGTCATGTACATTACAAACAAGTTTCTTACCATATTCTCATACAGCAGATAATATTGTTGAAGAATTGAAAAAAGTACTAACACAATACTAACACTTAACTTACATAATTATAGCTCTCGTAACTAATGGAGGAACAAATATGATTAAAGTTGTAAAAATTATGATAATTGACAAAGTACCTTGTGTTGCACATGGATTCCATAATTTAGTGATGGTAGACATCATTTCTAAATTACTAGATGTTAATAGTCTTATAGCTAAAGCTAGAAGTATTATAAAAATTCTTGCTTTTAAAACTCATGATATTAAAAAAGCAAAAGAAATTATTTAGCAACAGGACATTAATAACATATTAGACAGTGCTGAAAATCTGAAAGAGATTTTAAAAGCTGATGCAAGATTTGATTTCACACTTTCTAAAAATAATAATGAGCATTCATAAGCTCAGAGTTTTCCTTCATTTGTGACAAGATTGTCAGCAGGATTACATAAAGATATATCAACTAGATGGAACAGTACATTAAGGTCTATTTACACTTATTCGTTTCGTATCCATTCCGTATCCGTATCGTATCGGCAAGATTTTATACATATCCGGATCGCATTCGACAATTTTTTGAGACAGTCTGAGGTACATAATTGCGTGATCATAGCAGAACTATCAGAAGACGAATAAAGATCTATTTACACTTATCCGTTCCGTATCCGTATCGTACTGACAAAATCAGACATGATTATTTACACATATTTGAATCGCTTCGTCAATTTTTTGAGACAGTCTGACATATGTAATTGCGATCATGGCAGATATGTCAGAAGACAAATTAGTCATAATAGCATTAATTTTGGATGAAGAAGAAGCCTTCAAAAAAAAAAAGAAAACGAAATTTATAGGTCTACAAAGCATGGATGCAAAATTTATTAATGAACAAAATATTTGATAACTATGAAATAAAATAAATATTTAAAATTAAAAAAAAGTTGTGTGAAAGATAGTTGTGTTATTATTTTGACTTTTCTAAAGAGTTACATTGTGTATTCGGTTGAGATTGTTCCGTCCGTTCCGTGAAAATATCGTCGCGAACAATATCGGCGATGTCAGCACGGACACTGATATAATTCGTCGATACGGAACGGATACGGAACGAATAAGTGTAAATAGATCTTTAGAGATGTTGTCGAGTTTACTTAAAAATAAAGGTAGGCTAAGTTGTGTGCTAATGCATATAAAATTTATATTTATCTAAATTTGATTTAAATGTATTGGCATTATAAAAGTTTATGAAACATTATTTACAATAAGTCTTTTATTTTATCGTAAAAAGATATGTTTAATTTAATAATATAAATATATAACTAAAACATTTTGTAACTTATGGCAATTAATATTTTTCATTTTTAATATATGGCAATTGAATAATTTACATTGAACATATTTACATATGATAACTAAGATAACTTATTGTAGTATATATTATGTAGTATATATACTTTGGCTTTTTTTGCATATGTATAACTAATCACGTTATTTTATAAAAAAAAAACTATAAATATATATCACTCATTATATAACATGTTACTATAATATTAATAAATTAAAATTTCGTTGCAATTAGATCTACTTTGAGAAACATAGATACTACATATATATATATAAAAGGTAAAAAAGATACGCCAAGTACATAAAAAAATTCTAATTTGTACGCAAAAAATCCCTAACGAAAATTTTAATATTTACCCTTAAAAAATAATTTTTAAATTTTACATATAAAAAATATAAATTTTTATAAAAATCAGTTATTTGCAAAAAGATATAAATTTTTATAATAAACAGTTATTACAAAAAGTAGTGAGATCCCTCTAAAAAAACCTTAAAAAAAACACGCTAGTACATAAGAAAAATTCTAACTTCTACGTAAAAAATTATTCACAAAAATTTTAATATTTTTCTCCAAAAATTAACTTTTAAAAAAATTTTTCCTTGAAAAATAAATTTCTCTTAAAAAATAAAAAATAAAAATATGAAATCAATAGTTTACTAGCCAAGTACATAGAAACAGTTTAGTTTGTAAAGAATTATAATTTAAAATAGTATTTGTTATAAAATCAATCTTGCGTTTATAGAAATATTATAAATTTTTACGAAAAAATTAGAATACATTTCATTATTTCTATCAAGAAATTACATTATTATATTCTCTTTCCCTTCAAATATTTTGTATAATATATAAAGTAGCACTATTATGTTGCGGATTTTATTATAAATAAGTAAATCATAAAAAACTTCTTAATCCTTACCGCAATAACGTTGATCACTAATTGATTACTAATTTTAAATTTAAAAATGCCTTGTGCCAAATTGATCGATTTATTGTAAAATTAATCATAAGCTTTACCAGATAAGTCCGAAACGAAAAGCATGAAAATTAAAGCGACACACAATTACTTGGCGTGCCCGATGTGAAATAAAAATTTGCAAGATTATTATTATCAATACATTATATCAATATATATTATTATATCATTATCAATACATTAATATGACACATAATTTGATGGGCACGTCAAGTAATTGTGTGTCGCTTTAATCTTCATGCTTTTATAACAAATATTATTTTAAATTATAACTCTTTACAAACTAAACTGTTTCTATGTACTTGGCTAGTTAACTATTGATTTCATATTTTGATTTTTGATTTTTGATTTTTTAAGAGAAAATTATTTATCAAGGGAAAATTTTTTTAAAAGTTAATTTTTGGAGAAAAACATTAAAATTTTTGTTAATAATTTTTTGCGTAGAAGTTAGGATTTTTCTTATGTACTTGGCGTGTTTTTTTTTACCTTTGTAAGGTTTTTTTAGAGGAATTTTAAATTATATTGAAAATTTTATTTATGAAAAAATCTAGTATTACTTATATATAAACATTATATCTTATATATATATAGAAAGAATACAAGTATCACGCCGGTATTTAACTAAATTTTTAATATGATCTCATACAAAATAGTCAAATACATTAAAGTCTGGCGATTGCACCGGCCAAATGATCGGGCTATCTCGACTCATCCATCTGTCCGGATAATGCGTTTAAATATTCGCGAACGCTGCGAAATCCGCAGGAGCTTCATCATGTTGAAAGGTGAGTTCCGTTCTTATATCGAGAGAAACATTCTCGAAGAGAATCGGTAACTCATTTTAAAGGAAATTTAAATATGTTTCCACATTTAAATGTGGCGGTAAGAAACAAGGACTTATTATTACTAAAATTTACTATTTACGACTTGATTTCCTGTTTTTCCTGCCCATACATTTATCGTTCATTCGATATATTGAAACGCGTTTTCTCGAATGGCATGCGGATTGTTCCGCCCATAATAAAAATTATTTCTTCTTCTTCTTCGATTTATTTTAGGACTCAGTCTTGTATCCTATCCACTGTGCTTTCCCTCCTATCGACGTCCAGCTCTCGTATCACCGCTTCGACGGTCCTGGGTCTCTAGAGAATCACATTTTTGGCAATCTTCGCAAGCCGATCATCATCCATCCTCTCCACATGGTCTCTCCATGCTCGTCTCCTAATTCTCGCCCCTCTTATAACATCCTGAATCTTATATGTGCTGCGTATGTTCTCGTTGCGGACTCTGTCTCGCAGGTAGTTGCCCGTTATACATCTCAGGATTCTCATCTCCGTCGTTCTCAGCAGACGTTTAATAGCGATGTTCTCTGATTTCTATGGCGTATGTCATTACCGGCCGTACGTAAGCCTTGTATATTCTGATCTTGCATTCCAGTCTTATATGTTTATTCCTTCATATTACATCTCGTAGGTAGCTTGTTGTTCTCTTGAAAAATAATTTTCTCTAACGGCTTTGGTCGCCTGCGTTTGTACCTTCTCCTTCAGATTTCTATTGCTTGTGAAGCATGCTTCAAAATATCTGAAAATCATAGCTTGTTCCATACTTCTGTCGTATATCACCAGTTTGTATCGCTTTGGTTCTTTGGTTATCGCGAGAGACTGAGTCTTAGATATAAGAAAATATAATATGATATAATTATATTATATTTTTTGGCTGTCAATTTGAACTAGTGCAAGAGTCTTTGAAGGTTGTTTTCATCTTTGAATATACCACGGCATCGTCGTATAACAAATTATTTTTATTTTTATTTCCTATCCTGTATCCCTTGCCAGTCGTCTTCACTTCCTTAATAATCTCAATCAATCGCGCGAGGCGGCCGCCGGGCGTCACGCTCATGATCGTACCGGGGGCGCGCCGGGGGCACGCTCATGATCGTACCGGGGGCACGCTCATGATCGTACCGGGAGCGCGCCCCGAGATTGCGATCAATAATTTTCGCAGAGCCCTTCTGAGAGGGCATCGGCGGGTCCCGCCTGGATCTCGGAATCAAGGAATGCACTGGCGACTCTCGACGACCTCTTTTTCTCCCGCCGCGCCTCGCGGCAGTGGAGCTTCTTTGGAGTCTTTTGGGGACACGTCTTCGCACGGTCTTCTCGTCTTCTCGCGCTCCTCATCTCACGCTTTAGAATTCGGCTGGTGATGATTCCCTTCCGTCTCATGTCCTCCCGAAGGTCGTCCCCCGTCTTCCGAGCTGTCTTGACTGTTGTCTTCCCGGCTGCTTTCTTGATTCCCCGATAAGGCTTCCATATCATATCGTAATAATCAAGAATAATAAAAGAAATTAAAAATAACAAAATAAATCCGACAAATAACGCGCCTCTGGAGATTTCGGTACGGCTCTCGCGATTTTCGACTGGCGCGGACGCGCATTCCGCGCTCAGCGATCGAGGAGAGATCCGGTAGACGCACGCGGGACGGCAACGTCACATATTATATAATTAATATTTATTTATGATTAGAATATACATGGTGTGACGTTGCTGTTCCGCGCGTGTTCATCGGATCTCTGCCCAATCGCTGAGTGCGGAATACGCGCCCGCGCCTATCGAAAATCGTGAGAGCCGTACCGAAATCTCCAGAGGGGCATTATCTGTTGGATTTATTTTGTTATTTTTAACTTCTACTAACTAATTATTGTTCTATTATTTCATATAAGTATAAGAAAATATTTGTAAGTTTGCGAGATATTTTGATCAATATTGTTGCTAGAATTTGGGAACATTTGCAATTTATTTGTGTTTGTTGGTTGTGTTGGTATTGAAATAATAATTGATGATAAGTGTAAGGATGAATGCGAAATAGTAGATTACGGTGAATTTAAATTTGTAAATTTTTGCGGAGAGTGAACAAAATTATGTTGTGATTCTTATAGAACGCGAGTATTGTTAATAGTTGCTGTAAACATTAGATTCTTAATGTTATTTATAACATATTGTCGAGTATAGTTATCATGATTTCTTAATTTAACTGCAGTCAGTTCTTCAAAAATGTCACATTCAACCTTTTGTTTTTTATCTAATGTTCCTTCTTTCCTCTTTTTTACTAAATAAGCATAAGCTTTTTCAGCTCGTTCAGCGATTGTTGCTTGCAATTCTTTTTTTTTTTTTGGTTTTCACACTTTTCGGAGATAAAATATTTTTTTTTAGATTGCTGATTGTCACTGATTTCGATTGTTTCATTTTCATCAGATTTTTCGATATTTTCTTCGTTAACGATTGCCTCAACATTGTCTCTCTCATTTTTCTTTGTCTTCATTATAGAACAAAAAATATTTATTGCATCAAAATTGTATATAGAGCTTATATATATATATATATATATATATATATATATATAAATATACAATAATTTACAATTATTTTATTTACAATTATTTACAATTTTATTATTTACTTTATTTATTTTTCTACTTTTTCTATTTTTTAAAGTTTTTTTTATGTTTTTCTGTGTTATTGTTTTGCATATAATTGTATATATTTTATTACTCATTTATTTTATTTATTTGTTTTCTTTTTTAATTTTATTCTTTAATTAATTTTTGTTTTGTTGATTTATATATAAATATATTTATTTATTTTTTATTTATATTCTTTATTTATTTATAAATTATATATCCTATTTTAGCTTTCTATGACTTCTGAGGAAAAAATTGCTTTTGATTTTGAAGATGGTATTTTCCATATTGGTTCCATTGACGGGACAAATACAAATATGTTGTAATACATGCACCTTGTCAAAGTGGAAGTGAATATTATAAAGGCACATTTAGCATCATTTTGACGGCAGTATGCGTCGCATACTATGCGATGCCACTTTTTGTATAATATATAACATTGGTTGTCAAGGGCGAATATCAGACGGAAGTGTATTTTGTCATACCACTTTATTTGGAAAATGGAACTTTAAATTTACCAGAACCTGAATTGCTACCGATGGAAAACAAACACATACCGTATGTGTTTCTTGGTGATAATGCGTTTCCATTCAAAATAAATATGGTCCCTTTCAGCAGATATGATGATCGTAACTCGCCAGAAAGGATATTTAACTATAGACTTTCTTGAGCACGGAGAGTTATTGAAAATGTATTTGAGATAATGTCTACAGTTTTCCGAGTACTACAAAAACTCATGCTATTAAGTCCTGAAAGAGCTACATTTATGACAGAGTGTTGTGTTCTATTACACAACTTCTTAAGAAAGAGCAAGCATTCCCGAAATATATATATATATATATATATATATATATATATATATATATATATATAATATATATAAAGGTCTTCTGCCTTTCTTTTCAAATAATGATGTTCTTTTAGAATCTTTTCTCCAAGATCCTTCAAGACCCTTATATATATATATTGTTGCGTCCGCGCGTCCACTTCGAGTTTTATCGAATCGCACACAATTCGCACACACGCTCCGCGTCGTAAATAACAACACTTATTGTAATAACAGAAGGAACTTTAATATAAGAACAGAACACAGAACAGATAAACTCGATATAAAAGAAGAATGGGAGCAATCGCGGAAACATCCGCGGAAACGAATCCACCGCGAGACTAAGATGGCGACTTAAAACATCCAAATGTCAGCCGTTGTTATAAACATCTCCCTTAGCGACGCGCCAAGGAATCATCTCCCGAAGACGGTACAGCACAGGCGACACCCAGGGACGGACAAACAGAAGGCGGATGTAACAATCTATATATATATATATATATATAACGGAACATTTGATATCGAAATAGATGGTCAAATTATTGAAGGATCTTGGAGAAAAGATTCTAAAAGAACATTATTATTTCCTTTTGAAAAAAAAGGCAGAAGACCTATCTTCGAAAGATGTAACGATGCAAAACTAATACAGCGAGAATTTGCTGAATATTTTGTTACAAATGGAAAAGTTAAGTGGCAGGATAAAATACTTTATTATTTTTAATATATATATATATATATATATATATATATATATATATATCTTTAATATTTATCTTTAATATGTATGTATATCTTTAATACATATCTTTAATATATTTACGCTTAATGTAAATGTGCGAGAAATATAAAATATCCATAATTCAAAATATATATAAAATTAATAATAATATGTTTTATAATGTTACGTATCATATGAATTTATATATTATAAAATATATGTAACATTAATGATGTTTTTATTTCCTTCAATATTTTCTTATGTATAAAATCCTATTAATTTTTTTTTACTTATCCGAGTAGTTTTTTAAATTATAGCTTTTAAGATAATATTTCCAAACAATCTTAAAATAAAAGCTTTTTTCAAATAAGATTAATAAAATTTTTTAGATTTCTAATAAAACTTTTTAGATTTCTTCGTAAAGGTGTTAGAATATTTTAAATAATTTATACATTGTAAAAGTTTTACTATAAATTAAAATTAATAATAGTTAATAATAATTACAAAATATATGTACTTACCATTGATTCTGAAATTCCATGTGGGGCATACACACTGCCATGAACGTATTCATATAATCATATATAAATCACAATGGTTTGTATACTTCATCTCGTTCAATTCCTGATTTTGTAGTGCATTTGATTTTTCGACAACATGATCTGTATACTTGAAGAAGATTAGTCCATTTCTTGTTGATATCATTGGGCGTGCACTTATATTTGACACTCAAACTTTTAACACAGTCAAATTTTTTAGTTTTACTTTTATAATCCTTGTCCTTCAGATCCCACAAACATCTATATTTTCTTATATCTTCTAGAAGTGCAAGGACACGATTATTTGTCCACTCATTTTCCATTACAGCAACTGACATAATCTAACCTCAACAAAGACTTGCCAGAAAACAAAGAAATGAACACGACGAAGCATGAACGCATAGTAGCGCGACACGAATGGATTGATTCGCGCCCTTTGATTTTCGTCAAAAAACCGCTCGGCTAGCGAATCAGTGCGAACGGCGAATCGCGCATGACGAATCGACGAATTTTCCCTCCACATTATTCACGAACGCTATACGAATCACGAATTACGAATCATGAATTCGCGTATAATCTGACGCTAGCTTAAGTTAATAACCAGATCTTTCTTTCTCCTATAAATATTGTTCTATATTCTATATTATCCCTTCTCTAATTTTTCTTTTCAATACTTGGCTACATGTCAAGTTGGGACTTGGCCTTCTCAAATTTTTTTCTTTAAATATTCCAAATCTACCTTGCTTCTTTTTCATTATTTATTCCTAGAATATTTTTAGCATATCTGCCTTTGAAGGCATTTTCAGCTTTCACTATCTCTATTGTCTTCCGTAAATTTTAAGCCAAGATAAATGAACTTTCGAGGTCAATTCGGTTATGATAGCCAATTATTTCTGCCTATATGATCTTTCCACCTTCTACTCTGTAGCATTTCTTTCTCTTTATTGATTTCAAGATCAACCTTTTTAACTGTTTTTATCTACATAAATAAATATTTTATTATGAGCATTGATCTCTCAGCAGACTTAGATTCTCCACACATCCTATTAGTTGCATTAATTTATTTATAGTGCCCTTTCTTGTATCTGCCGTGATTATGCTAAACAATACAGAACTTATTGTCAGTTGAAGCCCCTGTCGTCTTCTTTATTGTCTAAAAACTATTACTTTGTTTATCCCTTATCTTCACTTATCTTCACTTTTACATTTTATATAAGTCTTTAGTCCTTTTTCTTAGTCTTGCACTTATCTTTCCTTTCTTCATTATCAAATTCTCCTTTTCATTTTGTCGAACGCTATCCACGAAGAATGCTACAATTTTCTTTTTTTTCGAAATCCTTTATTATGTGATTTATAACTTATATGTTGTCAATTGTTTTCCTTCTTTTCCTATATTTTATCTAAATCTCTAGTGTCACACGCTTTCCTCTTTTTCTTTAGTTTCTTTGTTAATATTGCTGCAAATAATTTATATAATGTTAATATTAATATTCTTCACTCGTTACTTTTTCTCTTTTTCTTTGCTATTAGGATTATTAGCTCTTTCTTCTAATGCTGGAACCTTTCCTCCATCTTTATATATGAACTCTACATATTGCTTTTTCTATTATTACATACACATATACAAACTTATAATTAGATAATAATATAAAACTTTATATAAGATATTTAAAAATGTCAAAAATTGAAAAGTGAATTTGTGGGCGAAAGAAAGGCTTATGAATTTGAAATTTTTTTCAAGGTCAATTGAGGCTGAGTCCGTTTTTATAAAGTTATACTGAATTAAATGTATTGTGCATACTTTTTATTCTTATTATTTAGTCATTTTCTGATATCATTACTTTCGTAGACAAATTTTAAAAAAGCAGACGTAAGTACTAAATATTTATTAAAATAATATTTTTTTGTACAACTTTTTCAACGCATAAATTTGGTACCTTTTTAAATTTTTAAAATTCTTGAAAAATGTAATAACAACTGAACGAAGCTTATATAAAACCTTTTATTGCGTACACGTTTAAAAGATAGAGTAATCAAAAGTGAGTTTCTCTCTCTCTCTCTCTCTCTGTTTTTCTTTCTCTTTCTTTTATAATAAATTACTTTCTTTATAAAAAGTTTTTATGAATTAGTTTCTTTCCCTTGAGTACAATTTAATGATTAAAGCAATTCTGATATTAAATATCGTATCCCGATCAATTTCTTAATTTAAATATTAAATACTAGAGTATATTATAATACAAATAGCTATAACCAGATTATTATTCCTATTTCAAATATTAAATATTTTAAAGAAATATTTTTAATACGGCTTCCGACTTAGTGAGATATCGCGTATAATGTTACCAGCGTGAAACGCTGACAAAGCGAGCTACGCGCCGAGGCTAGGCGATTGCGAGCAAGAATGAACCACCGGCAAGGAATTTTGCATTTTGGCCTAACGAGCCGAAACAAGCGATACAACCATATATGATCATGTCGCTAAGGGATCCCTCCCCAAAAATCAATCAAATAGGAGGCAATAGAAGGCACCGCGAATACGCGGCGGGCAGTCACTAACTAAATGTTATATCGGACAGTTATCGTGATCAATCTAACTCGAGCAATCGCTAGACTAAACGCGACACGAATTGTTATACGAAAGAGGCAACAACTGATCTCGCGACAGTGACCGTGATATCAAGCTTGCGCCAACGTAACTCTACACCGCGATACGCATAATTGTAAAGGAGAACAAAAGATAAGAAGAAGTAACTCAGATATACAAAATAAAATCGTGGTTTATTAAAAAAGACAACTATAATTTTCGACGAAATCCTAATCCCCAGTTCCTCAGCCTAAGTGGCCGACGACATCCCGAAAATAAAACCTCCGTGCCTCTCCGAGGCACAACAAAAAAGATTAGAAGTCACGAAATTAAATATTAAGAAATTAAAATAAGGAATATAACACAAGGAAAATCAGATTAAAAAAGATTGAATAAACAAATAAATCTCAAAAATATAAAGCAAGAAATATGCAGCTATGATCACCATACTCTTCACAACTTATTCTCTTAACTCTTCATAATTAATTAGTACTTAAAGTTGATCGCGAAATGAACTTACACTTGCTCATTATTATTGCTTGCTCATTATTATTGTTTAAAATTTCTCATTATTCTCGCTTTTGCTCCTTATTAAATATCAGTAATTAACGTATTGCCCAATATTGGAACTGTACCAAATTTTTTAACTTCTCTAATCTGTCCAATGTATCCTTAAAAAGATAGTGTATGATAATTGCAGAACACTGTATATATACAAAGCATCAACTTTATTGTAATAAAATGCACAACATACATAATTAATGCATATTATAATACAGTAGTAGAATAGTGGAATTTTGAAATGACGCACCTCGAAAGAGCGCACAACATCCCTTTCATACACAGCATACATAATTAATGCATATTATAGTACAGTAGTAGAATTTCGAAATGGCGCATCACGAAAGGACACACAACATCCCTTTTATACAGACTACTCCTCGAGTAGCGTGTTTAAGAGTAATAACTTAATCACGCAGCGCGTAGATCCATAAACACAATGTCCTCTCCCGGCAGTGTACGTTCATGTAAGTCGGGATTCCACAATACGTAGAGGCTCTGCAAGCTTTGGCGAACTATATTAAGTCATCCGCGCCACGCGTGGAACTGGGATAGCTCGCTACTGCTTGCAGCTGACAGTTCATGGCTTCTTCCTGTTAAGAGTTGATAAATAAGCGAGTTTAAGGGCTTATCGAAATCTTTTTTTGTTCGTTATTTGTTTTGAACTAAAGATTACGAAACTATGCGAGTCACAAACGAGTTAATGCATCATGAAACCTATGCGGTTAGTCATAATTCGTTGCTTGCTAATTCGTGGGGTTAATTTATTGACAAACCTGAAGCCTTATCAATAAATTTGCTAATCAATTTGCAGTTTTTTGCCACGGAAAAGTGGCAATTTTATTGGCTATACATTTCTCGGATCGAGATCTTGGATCAAATTTTAGCATTATGGATACAAGGTTTGAGCAAGCCACGAGTCGTGACAACTTATAAATCACATGAAAATGGGAATAACCTCATTATAGCATGTCAAAGTTCCGTAGAGTGCGCTATTTTGAAAGGGAGGCAGTAAGGTTCTGTATATACATATATTAAACTTACCAATCATGTTATTGATGAAGCGCATTGAAAATTGCTAATTGTAAAAATAATAATGGAAGAATAATTGACACGTAGCCAGCAGAGTTATCTGAAATCAAATAAAGTTATTTATTAAAACTCATTTTATATAATAATTGTTTAAACATAGCAAACATATACATTACACGCTTATATATATTGTTTTTTAATTATATGATAGTGATTTTTAATTACATTATTTCAGAGAGTATGAATATAAAATACAAAGTAAAAGAAAAATATTATATAAATATTATATAAATATTATATAAATATTATATAAAATATTATATAACTTGTTCAAATCTTCCCAGATAACCAAGCGTGATTAATCACATTATATTACATTACAATATCATATTATAATACTTATATATTGCATTATTGCAGTATCATATTATAGTATTATTATAGTAGAGCAAACCAATGCACTGTGTGTGTTCTTATATATCTATTGTACATTTGTTAACATCGAAGAATGCGTTATTGAGTGCAGCAACGTAAGAAGTTATACAAGTAATCAATTAAAATTTCAAGAGCAAACGATTAGCTATACTGGTACATTATGCCATCAATAACATGACAATAATTGATAGTTTGTTGTTTTATCTAAAGCATCATGATAACAACATGACAGCAATACAAATATAATGATTCCCATTTGTTGTCGCGTATATTTCCACAAGCAATGAAGTTTTTTAATTGTAGTTCATCAAAAAAGTATATGATAACATCGGCCTACATAGGGGAAAATCGCCGATATCGTACCGACTCTTAAATAGTACTATTTCTATTTTATTAATCTATATTTTCTTCTTCTTTTTTATTAGTTTAGGGGTGTTGCCTGTTCATTCCAATATCACTGCCCAGGTTCCTTCTGGGATGATGATGTCCAAGATTGCATCTATAGTTTCAGTGGTCGTCTCGGCGGCTTTCTGCTTTGCGGTATCTCATTTTCAGCTATTTTCGCTAGTATGTTTAGGTCCATGCGTTCCACATGCGCACTCCATTCACGGCGTCTCGCTCTCATCCATCGCACAACATCTTACACCTCTATGACTACATCTCTCTCGGATCTCCGCGCTTCTCAATCTGTCATTCAATGTTACTCCCATTATGGATTTTAGCATTCTCAATTTGGTGGTTCTTGTTATTTGTTTGGAGTTTTCCGCCCTCGTTTCTATCGCATATGTTAATATCGAGCACACATGTTTTATATATCCTGACTTTGTTCTCTGTTGATATGAATTTATTTTCCCTATATGATGTCCCTAAGGTAGCCTGATGTGAGTGAGGCTCTGTTAGCTTGTAATTTTACTTCCTTGGTTATGTCTCTGCTGCTGAAGATATTGACACCCAGGTTAAAGGATACCTGCTCTATCAGCTGGTCATTAATTGCCAATTTGCATTGTATCGATTTTTTTAATATGACTATCGATTTTGTTTTTGGTATTGAAATTTTCATGTTGTATTTCTCGACTTCTTGGCTTGTAAAGTATTCCTTATAAGTTGTCTTCATCTCTTGCCATCAGTACCGCATCGTCAGCATAACTGATCTATTTTCACCTCCGTACTTCCAAGCCAGAAGCCCTCACCCGCTATTTTGATGCTTTCTATTAATTTGTCCACTGTCAGGTTGAAGAAAGCAAGACTTAGATTGTTTCCCTGATGCCACTGAAATCTCCTCGGTTCCGTAGTCCGTTTTGATTTTCATGATGTTCTCTGTGCTCAGTTCTTTAATCAGCTTCATTATTTTTGTGTCTACCTGATTCTCATCTAGTATATTTAGTACGTCAGTTAATTGTATTCTGTTGAATGTTTGTGTTAGATCGACGAAGCATAGGTAGGCCGGCTTGTTGAATTCAATGGTTTTCTCGATGATTTGTTGGATAAATGTTGCGTCTATGGTGGATCTGTTGTTTCTCAGAGATGGGGATTTGGTCGGGTAATGTGTTTTGTTATTATCTTGGTCATGCATTTTAGCATAGCACTTAGTAATACTTAATAATACTATTCCCCTAGTTTTGGGGTTCCTTTTTGTCTTCTTTTTTAAATATTGGGACGGTAATGCTGGATTTTCATGTCTTCGGTATTCTTCCTGTGTCATAAATTTTCTTTAATTGTTATTTGTTGGAATAGTGACTCTCCCCCGTACTTGATGAATTTGTTAGTTATTTCATCCGCACCAAATGCTTTCTTGTTCTTCAGCTTGAGGGTGATTCTCTTTATTATCTCCATGTCTTCTTTATGTCTAGTGTGGATCTTGATTCTGCGTTTCCATCTCCTTCCTCGTTCTCGTCGTCCCCGTCAGATGTCGTTTGCACAGCGTAAAGTTCTCTGAAGTGTGCTGTCCATGCGTCTGGATCGATCTTGACTGTTATGTATTCGTTTACTGATTTTTTCTTGCTTTAAACATCTTCCTTATCTTTCTTTGGCCACCGTATATGTCTTGGTCTATTGATCTCGAAAATCTTTCCCAGTACTCTCTCTTTATCTGGTCTATTCTTGAATGTTTTATTTCTGATGCTTATATATTTTCTGCGTTCTTCCTCCGTTTTGCTGCTTCTAAGTGCTAGATATGTTTGCCTTTCTTTCGCAGCGAATTCTTTCACTTTTCTCGTGAACTACGGCTTGTTGCTGATTCTGTATCGATTTACTTTTTTTTTGCCTATCTTTCTGTCGATTTCAGGATGTTGATCGCGATTTTGTGCTATCTCTGTGTCGTCTTCTAGGAGGTTATGGTTGCTGTATATCTTTTCTCTCAATCTCATTTGGTACAAATATTTGTTGCTGTTCTCAAGCGATTCCATATTAAATTTCTCTGTAATCTGTGATGTTTTTTTCCTGTGTTGGAATATTTTCATGCTGAATTTGTCCAGGACTAGATTGTGATCGCTTGCCACATTTGCCAATGATAGGACTCTCACAGGATCTGTGACGGTTGTATGCTATAGTTTGTAATGATGTAGTCTATTATAGATTCTTGATCTTTGGTACTGTTGAATGTTGTTTTATGCTGTTTCTTGTGGTTGAAGAAGAGTTGAGATGTTTCAATCTCGTTTTTCACGAAAACTTAATGTGATAGACTGTTTTGACTTACGGATTTGGATGCAGTACATAAAAACTATAAGAAACTATTCGTTTTTTTAGATCGCAAAATCATGTAGACTTGTGTAATATGAGATTGTTATACGCTCACGAAAAAGAGACAGCTCTGATTAAATATATTAAAGTTCATTTGCTTACCGCGCTATCTATCCCATTTTTTCACGACAGTAAAGCCTGCGAAACATTTAACAGTAACGTAGAAAAATATATATTTTCCTATTATTATATTCGTTATTATTTATTTATTTTCTGATACAATCCCAAGGGATTACACAAGGGATCTTGAATTAATTGTTCGGAAATGAATAAATTAATATCAGAATGAAAGAAAATCGGTTTTTTTACATCGGTTTTTTACATCGGTACTTGAAATATAAAATAGAAATCTAATTTTTATATAAATAAAATTTTGAGTTTTATGAATTAAATTGCTTAAACTTTAATTATTATTTATTTAATAAGAAGTGTCATTAAAAAGACATTTGTAAAAAAGACGGAATAATTTAAAATGTATTAGTTTACATAACATTTGTTCATAAAAATTGTCAATGTGCCGTTAATCATAAATGACAAATTGATGATAACAAATTGTCGTCCAATTGCTGCAAATATTTGTTGAACGCTGATTTGCTGCTAGCAAATCGGTATTAACATGTTGTCATCAATTTGTAGTTTTTATAATTAGAATTCATGTGAGTTTAACACAACAAACGCAATACTTAGTCCTTAGTTTTTTTTTTAAATTAGCTACTTCACAATAATTATTGGCCGCATAATAGCAACCTTATGGACAGTTGGCAATCGAGATTATTTTCCAAATTATAACAAGTAAAAAGAATGTTGAATAATCTTCGTGCTGCAATGCACATCTTAAAAGTGACTAATTTGCTTTTATTGAGAAGCATTAGATGTTGTTCAAATAATTTTCAAAATTTGTTGCATTTTTTACTTACTCGTGGACATTATTGGTTTATTTAACATATAAAATTATAAATTTCTTAAAAACAAAAATCTAATAGATTTAAGTCGAAACGTTTCACAGATCCCAGTAGGCTAATTTTTTAATTTTTATTAACGATGTATTGATATTATATTATTGTAAAAATATTATTACAAATATATTATATGTACATATAATTTTAATAATAATAATATATTGGTAAACTGATTCATACTAATAAGTAACTTTTACCTATTTTATATATATATATATATATATATATATATATATATATATATATATCAAGCGACACGGTAGCGTTGCGACGCCAAGAACATAAGAAAAATACTTTCTAGCTTGTGAAGTTTGTCTATGTATAGGGGCGCGGCGCTACCATAGCTTTATCCGGAATTTTAGGTCTTGTAAACTTTCAATTAAAATATTTAAGAACTAAAGCTTTAATCAAAAATCTAACGGCACTTTTATTATAAAATGTAGATACAAGCTTTCGATTGCGACCAGTTCGAATAAGATTGGTGCAGTCAACCTTGAGAAATAATGATCGCATATGAAAATTGTGATATTTTTCGTTTTTCATCAGTTTCAGATCTCACATACGTATGTTCGCACGCACACATGCAAAGCCATTTTGTCTCTCAAGGCGCGTTTGCAGCGCTCATGTATGATTATTGGCTTGATGTGCAAATACGACTTGAAAAACAATTTATATGTGCATATGTGTATGATATGTATCAAGCGACGCGGTTGGCAGTAGTATAGCGACGCCAGATAAAGAGCGGAAGAAAGAAAGAGAGTGTAGGGGGGAGAGAGAGAGAGAGAGAGAGAGAGAGAGAGAGTGAGGTTCCAACATTCGCTGGTACCACCGTTTTGCCGCGCGCGTAGTATCGCGTTACAGTAAGACGTCTCTTCTCGGCGCGCGCTTGTGCAAGACGCGGATTTACCGATATTTTTAAATTAATTGCTTTACAATTATTACCAAAACTGCAAAATGATAAAGGGTTTTCTTACTTAGTTTAACCAAAAGTGATCACCCTTTTTTACTTTTTAAATTAAAAGAAATATATCGTAACAATTATACGAGTTTTGATCAGTATCCGTTATTTTTTTGGCATCGTATATCAAATTAAATAATTCAAATTGAACTGTTGCATGTGCATGCACGAACGTACACATACAGCAGAGTTTGAAGTCAATAAGCACTACGGGAGTGATGAATCGTGGAATCCTTATCTCTGCTGTGCACATATAAGATCACATAAAAGATATAAGAACACATAAAAAACGTCAATCTGACCAAGCAATCTTCGCATAGTACACTTTGGATAATACTAATATCGACGGTATTTGAACTTTTTTATTATTCCATATTTGGGAAAATATTTAACTAACAAATTTATTGTAATGTTTTGAAAGATCTCGATGTCAACTACAAGAATATCGAATAAAAAAGAGGGTTTACCATTTCAGATTTTAAAATTGACCTTAAGATATGCTATATAAGTGGATTCAAGGTCACTGTCTAATGCATTTGTTAAAATCGTACATCTTTTTTATGTAACAAAATCTTTTCAAATGCCTTGTTTTTGATATTTTACCGTTTCCATACTTTTCCTCTATCTTATGTATTATTATGTTTAGATTTGAGGAAGGATGAGTCAGTGAAGGAGCGCAACAACTGTCTTTTATTTCTTTTATGTCTCATATAAACAGTTCTTAATTTTTAATTTAACTTTTAATTAATTTTTTAATTCACAGTTGAATTATATGTGTTTGAGAATGCGGCGAGAACTTTTACGTGAGATTATACCACAGGTTTTTTGTTTAATATAATTTAATTACCAATTAAATTATTCTACAAACATTAAATCAGTCCGTAATAAATCTGATCCATGTTAATTTGCCGAATTTAATTATAACTTTGTTTCAGAAAATACGAAAACTGTGACATATCGGTAACAGAGGATTTCGAGCGACTACAAAAATGTTTTATATCCTACTTCTTTTTATCAGTTCCGGCTTTTTAAAAAGTTCGTCCACATGCAAAAGCACTTTCTCACATCCGAAGTGCGCGGACAGAAACCTTCCAGAAAATTGGAAGCTGATTCAGTAAATCGGCGTTCGCCTTGTATTATTCGCGCGTATAAGTGCTGATAATTGGGCGCCCGTGTCATCAAGCGCCGGTGTAAAATCCGCGCTTTTCGTGCATGAAATAAATGGCGCATCGCGCTACATTACAATTTTAGAATACTTGGCGTAAGTCCGAACAATATGTCTTTGCCTAAACTCTTTTAACTTTTTTTGTTTACATCTATTTTTTCTTCCATTCCAATATTATAAAAAGAGCATCCCATTTATAGCACTTTTTTCACTTGTTATTTTGCTGTGCCTGAGCGCATAAAATCTCAGCTCTCTCATTCATAAAATATAATTGCTTCTGCTTCCTGTTTAAAAATTATTATAGCCTCGACATTTTTGACATTAGGATTTTCGTCTTAAAATGTTTTAAGGAATCTGCCATTAAAAAGAAGTCCGGTAGTTTAGGGACATTCTGTATAAACACATTTTTACTCATTTATACATTTTTATTTTTATTTTACTTTTCTTGCTTTATTAATTATACATTGTAACATAGTCAGAATTTAAAATTTTAACATTAGTGTTTTCTTCGAATTAATTTGAAAGATGTCCTCCGCATTTTTGTAACATCCGCGATGATATAAACACACACGTTAAAAATTTACTAATCAGTTTGTAACAAAATAAATATACAGGCTAAGATATTTAAAACAGGCCACTTGAATAACTCTTTCATTTTGAATAATAGAAGAAAAAAACACTTCAAACAAAACTTTTTTATTTTTACATTCGAAGATGACATAATTTTGATTGTAGATTGAGAGATATATAAGAATATTTCTTAGTCATCAACTATTTTTTTCATTTACGTATACTTCATATACTTACGTATACTTCACATATACATCATCGTATACTTTCTGTATTAAGCTAAAATGCTCAATAGAGTATTTTAGCTTAATACAGAAAGTATACGATGATGTATCATTAAAGCCTATAAATCTCACTTACGTGAAGAAAAATAATTTATTTTAATAAAGAGATCAAATTTCTTTAACTTATTGTTTTGGATACATAGTGCTACTGCAGTTCAAAATTACTTAAAGCATTGATGCATGCTCTAAAGCAGGATTTCTTAAACTATAGTATGCGTAGCACTGGTGATACGCCGAAGCCTCCCAAGGTGGTACACGAGTTACGACGAGGATCGCCTACTTTTTGTGTGTAATAAATCAATTAAACCCATAGAATGTTTTTTTGCGCATATTCTAACATTCCTTAAGCTAATAGCATACACATGCTACACTAGAGTATTTATCTTAATTTTAATTGATGGTACGTGTCTGTTTATGCAGATTTGAGTGGTATGCGAAAAATAAAGTTTGAGAACTCCTGCTCTAAAGCAATTAGTTATGGATAATATTGTATTTCGAATTTCATTCATTTGTATCTTTATTAGAATATATTTTTCTTATATATGCCCTTTTATATCTTGCTTAGGAGACTTCCGTTTCCGTGTTGGAGAGTGAGTGAGCGTATTTTTGTAGCGGTGTGGAATAGCATAATTGTATGTGAGATAAGATTGTATGTAAGAGCAAAGCGTGAGTGTGTAGCGAAAAAGAGAGAGTGTTAAGGGTGTGGTAGTGGAGGAGAGATAGGAGAGCATAGATTTAGCAGATAGTGACAGGTAGAAAAAGCAAAGCAGCGAGGTTAAAAAGGGAAAAAGTAAAGCAAGAAGGAGATAGAAATAAGAAGTAGTGTGAAGTAAGGAAAAGATTAGAGAGGGCACTAACGATAGGAACTAGGTAAAGCACAGAATAGATAGAAGATGGAGGAAAATCACGGAAAGGATAGGAGAGGAAGTACGAGAGACATAGATGATTTATTAAGAAGGAAAAGGAGGTTACTAGAAGAGGGAAAGAAAGAGGTCATGAGGGAGGAGGATAGAGAGGTTTTTAAAAGGAGTAAGAGGACAACCAGATCGCCGATATCGGTATTAAAGGTGGGGGAAGGAGGGATGTATAGGGATGAGGGAGGGGATGAAGAAGGGAAATGAGAGTTAAGAGATGAAATAAAGGTGGATGGTGGAGAGGAAATATGGAATCGGAGGGAATGGAATAATGATGTTGGAGATAGAGAATTGAGAGAGGAGCTGAGGATGAAGGAGAGGAATTGGGAAGAAGAAAAAAGGGGGATAATAAATAGGAGGAATGGAGAAAGAGAGGGAATGGATGGAAAGGAAGGATAAAGAGAGGAGAGGAGAGGGGGGAATGGAGTGGAGAGGATGGAGGAAGATGAGGGTATGAGAGAAAAGGAGGATTATGAAAGGTGAAGAAAGGAAGGAAAGAGATAGGTGGAAATAAAAGATATAGAAAGGAATGGGAGGTGGAATAGGAAGGAGGAGAGGATAGGGAAGGATGGATATGGGGTGGAGAATGGAGGAAGTGGGGAGAAAAGGAGTGGATGGAAACAAGGATGGAGAATAGGAAGGGAAAGAGAGGAAACTAAATGGAGGGATAAGGACAGGATAGAGTGGCAAAGGAAGAGGAAATGGATAAGAAGAGGAAAGGAGGAGAGGAGGAGAATGGAGGAATGAAATGAAGTGGAATGGACAAGAGAGTGGAATGAAGATGAGAAGGAAGAAAGGAGAATAAGGAAAGGGACAGATGAAAGGAGAATAGAGGAGAAGGGAGGAAGATGGAAGAGGAAACAGGAGGTGAAAGGAAGGAAGAGGAGAGGAAGGAGGGAAGGAAGGGAGGTGGAGAGGAGGAAAGAAGAGAGGAAATAATAGAAATAGAAATAATTAAAATAGGATATGAAACGTAGTAGAAGTGGACAAAGATAAAGGCGGAGAAGATATTTGGAAGGAGATAGAAGGATGGAATCAGGAAACCATGGAGGAAAAGGTGGAGGATAGAGATAAGTTACCAGAAGGATATATATGGAGAATGCAGGCTGCGAAGAGGAGAAGAAAAAAAGGAAGAGCGAGAGGAGGTATAATCATGGGGATTAGGAAAGAAATGAGGGAAAAGTTACAGGAAGATATAGAAGAGAGGGAAGACATCATGGTAGATGGAATAAAATGTGGGAGGGAAGTATGGAGGATGGTAGGAGATGGAATAAAGAGATGGTGGAATGGATGGACCATAATGGAGGATGTTGATGGACAAGAACGGGAAAGGAGGGAGGAAGAGCAGAATGGCAGGAGGGGGAAGGAGAGGGTGAGGTGAGACTGTCGATAGATAGCTTAATAAACGCGGAAGGAAAAGAATTACTAGAATATATTGCGGAGAGAGGTTGGATTATTCTAAATGAGGGGGTAAAGGGAGATGAGAGGGAAGTGGACGTACTCTGGAGGAAGGGGAGAGTCAATAATTGACTACGAGTTAATATGGTAAGAATCAAAGAAGGAGATAGTAAGGCTATGAAGGAAATGGAATGTAAGTGTAGATAAATAAATATGAATTATTGTTTGTCCAAATATAAATTACAATGTATGGGTGTATGTGTGTGTGCGGTGTGTACGCTTGCGGTGCGGGCGAATGCCAGTACGGGATATAATTCGTAGCTGGTGTAGTATAAAGCGGTGTGCGCATGTGTGGGCGTGTGTGCGCGCGTGTGTGTGTGTGTGTGTGTGTGTGTGTGTAGCACGTTTGTTAGGCGCGTGTAATGAGTTCGGATGCACGCCTAGGATGCACCTGAGAATGGCGCGGTTATGTGTTGCTTCGGATCGCGGTGCGCGAGATTCGATATATGCGATATGGGCGATCGATAGGTGGTGTCACCCGTCGGATCGACGATTTGATGGCACTCAGCAGTGTCCTCGCGAGGGGCGGATGCCTCGTGGCTGGCGAATCGAGTGCTTTCTAATTCAGCGCGTCGGGCGGTCTTACGGCCTTCGGTGCGCGGTTTCGGCCGCCGTAAAAATGGCGAGTTTCAGCCGGCGGAATGACTCGCGGAATATTTTGAGATAGTCCGGGATCGGCGGGAGCGGTTCGCGGTTGGATAGGAGCGTCCGGCAGATGGGAATATCCGTAGGTGGCGGGTAAATTCCTATCGCTAGAAATATTGCCGGACGAACGGAGATTTGTTTGGAACCGCTTTGCTGCGGGATACTGGGAAGGCCCAGCAGAGGCGAAGTACTCCAAACCTCGATCTCGTTTTCAAACGTGCGGGTTTTTCAGGAGCATCTTACCGACTTCAGAGACAACGGAAAAGATTCTGTTTTTTTAACGCATTGAGAGCGCTTATTTATACCCGGTGTCGGCGGTTTCGCGTCGGCGCGATAATTGTTTATTATAACAATTCGATTGAGCCCGTTTGCGACTCGTGAATATTCGGAAACGGTCGGAGCGGTTTCGCAAGCGCGCGACTCGTGCTCCGGTACGGTGTGCTTACACAGGTGGCATAAATACAAATATAAATAAATATAAATGTTCGCTCATTGGTTTTACACAATGGGGCGCATAACGCCTTCGTTCTATGGTCCCGAGACTGTTGGGCGGCAGTATATTATACGCGCGCTTTTGCCCTTCGGCCCGACCGATGATCGTCGGGCGGCGGTATCTGGTTGGTGGACGGCCGGGTAACGATGTACGCATCGTTACAATAAATTAATAAATTTAATTATAAATTAAAAATTGAAGTTAAATTTAAATAAAATTTTTTTGTAAGGATATCCGTCTTATACACATGAAGACAAGAATGCTTTTATATATATCGGAGTATATATGCATTTTTATTATAGATGTCTTTATATATATTTAAATTCATGTGTTAAAGCATTTCTCTTGAGTGTATATAATATTATCACTTTTAGTTTCTTCAGAAATTTTATGCACTTTCATGTTTATTACAATTTGAATACATGTATCATATTTTAATTTTTTGTGACATTTAATACACTCCGCATTAATATCTTTTGGTTGCATATAATATTCCCAAATCCATGTTTAGATATTTGCTATTTTTCACTTATTACAATATATATTAAAAATATATAATAAAAAAAAAACATTTTTCTCTTACCATCGTTATTACATCCTGATTTGTCTAAGGCCTGGATCTCCATTTTACGATGCAGCTTCGTTGTAGTAGTTGATGTAGTAGTAAACATTCCTGCATAACAAAAATATTATATATCATATCTATTAATACAACGCAAATAATTTTATCAATGAGTGATAAATGGTATTATTAACGTCTCAACAAACTATAAATTTAATAACTAAGAAATTATAGGCTTTCATGTAAAACATAAATTTAAATTTCTTTGGCTAATAAGAGCCGGACACAAATGATAATGCGTTTAAAGAAAAATCAATTTTTTTTTATACTGAATATTTGTGCACAGGGCATAAATTTTTCTTGAGGCAATGCCTAACATAAGTAATAAATCATATAAAAAATTAACATTTAGAACCATAATTAAACGCAGTTCCTATAGTAAGTATGTGCAATATTATGAGCTGTTGTATCGCGAATTATACTGTGGATTATTATGAGCACTTGTGTATGGAGAGTATATTATTTTACTTTCAACAACTTAGATCATTGCATGCGGAAGAAATACAAACATCCTAAAAAGATCCAACCATGCTGTGACCGTTTGCCATCGAATACTTCGCATCAGTAAGAATTTCGTATAAGACAAAATTATGCTCTCAGAATCTCTTGGAGAAATTCTTTGTGCATTAAACTAAGTTTTATTCATGACCGCCTAATCAGCCAAATGATCGGCAACGGTGGCAAAAAACTTGAGGATCATATCCTTTAGACGAGAAAACATAAATTGACCAATATGTTATGATTTCCTTTTTTGTATATCATAATGATGATCTTTCAGAATAGGACTGCTTCGAATCGGTAACAAGTGTTAAAAAATGCCATAAAGAGCTATATTTTAAGATCCGCTCCGTAGAGATTATGACAAGTGATATTGAAAAAATAAGATTATAAGAATTTCAATATTTTCCTATCTCGAAGTTCAGCCTAAAAAAATTTTTTTTACTTATAACTTTTCTGATTTATAAAGAGCACCATCGTTATTTTAAATGGATACTTATATTTTTTTCTGTATATTTATGTAATAAAAATCAATAGAGATTAAAACCGTATTCAGTAAAAAATTGCTACTATATATCGTTTACGAAATGATTGGCATCTTAAGTATTAAAGTAAAACTGGATTGTAAGCATATTTGAATTTTGGTTCGAATCGAAGAGATCGAAAAAAATAAACAAACTAATTTTTTTATGAAACATTTATTAATACATAAATTGCTCGAAATTTTAACCATCATGTTCAATGAAAGTAGAATTTTTCTTTATATCAACACAAACGAGCGTTCACTAGTTTTTCAGCAATTTTCAATGTATATTAAGCTAATAATATGAGGCAATATTTATTAGAACCTCTTTTGAGAATAAAAAAAATTGAAATTTTTCGCCATTCTGCTGGGAACACTCGAATTAATTATTTATTTATGTTTTGAGCGCTTTTATTGTTATATTAAGTGTCTATTGCTGAGGCGAATAATACAAGAGAAGTCCTCTTCACTCCCATGCAATGGAGCGGACTTCTATAAATGATAAGGCATAAATTTGTTGGATTAGATTTATTTGATGACTAGATACAGAATTATGTTTTGATTTTTTTACTGTGTTTGCTTAGGCTTGTGCTGCTATGAGTCTGCTGCGTAGCGGAATACCTGACGGTATATTACTACGCGGTGAATTATGCTTCTTTACCTATGGGATGTTGAGTTGGGATGCTTTACATCCGTGAATGTAGTCCTGGAGAAAGTCGTTTAGTTTGTGGAGTTGTCTCCGTCGCTCCCGAAAAATGAATGTTTGCTGCGTGGCCTTCATTGATTCTCCAATGTGTCTGTTACATGGAGTGCTTGACGTACGCTGTCCATTGGTTCAAGTACCGTGACAGATTAGTGTATAGAACCAACTTCAAATTCTAGATATAATTCCTAGTGACGAAAAAGAAAAGCTGTATTTTGCGCATCGTACTTCGATTTTTGTGGTTTGACGATGCTCAAAGTGCCGATGGTGGCTTCGAGAACACTTGATGTGCTAATAGTGATTTCGAGGACGCTCGCTAGTAGCTGCGATGAAGGCCTCTATGACGTGGATGATGGTGCATACTCGGAAGATGTTATAATTGCAAGGATTCCTCCTGGCTTCTGGAGTCGCGACTCTTCTTCAGTTCCATTGCATACGTTTATATATCTGATCTTATATGCTGATCGGATTTCTCTTACTGGCGCGACTTGCATAGATCACCGCATTATGGTAGGCACGCGAGGCTGCCACAAGTTTGGGGTCTTAAGCGCATGATAATTGCCATAAGCTCGCACGTGTTAGGCGTGTGACAGTTGTTCTTATGGAGTACTCTGTATTCAGCTAATCTATCAGTTGGTGCTTTTGTGCGTGCAGTTTGCCTGCAAGCATTTTAGTGGCAGTGATTATTTTTCCACTACATTGTTATCAATTGTAATAGACATTTTCTTAAGTAAAAAAAGAACTTGTAATACACAATAATTTATCTCGTCATTACTTAGACATAAACCAGGTTTAGTTGAGTATGTATGTATGTATATCTTTATTGTTCTCCTATGGGGACAATTATACAACTTCTTACTCAATATACAATATCTCATGTCATTACCCGACCTGGCGCTATGCGACCTTATAACTAGTTTCCCTCTCTCCCCTTCCTTGTCTTGTCACTCTTTCTCATTCTTTTCCCCTTCTTCCCTTTCCCCCTCCCCCTTTTTTTTCTATTGATTGCCTCTCGCTGCCCTTTCATCCCTCTCTTCTATTCTCTTCTCTTTTCTTTCTCATCCGTCCTATTCTTCATTCCTTTCCTTTCATTTCCACTTCTTTCTTTCTTTTCCACCTTATCTTCCTTTCCTCCATCGTCAGGTCTTCATCCACTCCGATTTTCCATCTTCTAATTTCAAATTTTCTCTCTAGCAATTCCCTCTTATCCTTCCCCTTCCTTCATTTCCACTATTAATACTATACTTCCTCTTTCCCCGGCTTTTTCCAATATTCTTATAATATTCGCCTTTCTAAGATCTTTTTTATCACATTCATTACCATTTCTCTTCTCTTTTCTGCATCCTCTTCTTTTACTTCTCTCCAAATAATATTCCTCCTTCTTCTATCTCTTTTCTCTCGTTCTTTCCAATCTCTTTTTTCATCCTCCATTTTCTTCTCCTTGTCCAATCTTTTATTGTCTTCTTCTACCTTCTTTCTTCTTTATTTTCTCTCCTTCAATTCTCTTCCTTTTTCTATCCACCGCTCTTCTTCTCTTCCATCCTTCATTCTTTTCTCTTCCCATTTGCTCATCTCTTCTCTTATTTTATTCCCCTTCTCCTTGTTCCATTCCTCTCTCTTCCCTGTTTGCGTCTCTTTTCTCTCTTCCTCTCTTCTATTTGTCTCTCTTTTCTCTCCTGTCCTCTTCCAGATTCCTTCTTTCTTCTCTCTTTCTTTCCTATTGTCTTTATCCTCTCTCAATATCTCCTTTCTCATTTCATTCCACTTCTTTTCCTTCTCTTTCCTTCCTCTCCTTTTCCTTCTTCTCTTTCCTTCCTCCTTTTCCTCTTCCTCCATTTTCCTCTCTCTCATTTTCTTCCTCCTTCTTCTTTCCTCTCCTCCTTCTTCTCTCATCTTCCTGTTTCTCTTCCTTTCTCTTTCCTCTCTTTCCATCCATCTTTCCTCTCTTCCTCCTTTCCTCATCTCCTTTCATCTTTCTTCTCTCTTTTCCTTCCACTCTCATTCTTTCCTCCATCTCTCTTCTCCTATTTCCTCTTCCTCTTCTTTCTTTTCCATTCCCTCTGTCTTCTTTTCATTTTCGACTAACCTTTTTCATAGCCTTTTCTTTTTCTCCTTCTTCTCTCTCCTCTCTCCTCGTTTCCATTCGGTCTCTTTTCTTCGCGGTCTTTCTTCCTTTTCCTTCTTCGTTCTCTACTTCCTTTCTCCTCTTCTATTCCTTCATCTTCTATTCTGCACCTTCGATCGCTTTCTACGTCTTTTCTGTCATCCTTACTCTTACTACGTCTCTACCCACTGATTCACGTTTTCGTATCGACATTCTATCAAAATTCATGTGCTCTATCCTTGCTCGATTCCATTTCCCGGCTCTTTCTATCCACTCCTATCTTTCTTCAGTGCTACGCCCTGCCTTCTCTGACTTATCGGTCTAGCCTTTCCGCCTTTCTCTTTCCTTTCCTTCTATCCCTGTCCACTCTCTCCATTTCTCACTTTTGTTTTTCTAATCTCTATTCGATCCTTGTCTCTTTATTTTCTTTTAACTTCTTAATCCTGCCTTCCATTTAATTCCTTTCAATCACTATTGCTCCTTTCTCGCTGCTCTTTGTCCTCTTTCATCTTACTCCTTTTTTCTTATCTCCACCTCAATTATATCATGTTTTCCTTCGAGCACATGTATTCTTTTTCTGTCCACTTATCGTTCGGAAACGGGAGTCTAATTGAGTCAATGATTTGGTTAAATTTTATAATCGAAAAAAAGTGGAAAATATGTAAAACTATTGGAAAAATTCTCTACACACAAATGTTGAGAGGACACTACAAAGAACATAGATCATTAATATCATTAATATGATTGTAGATATTTGAAAAAGACTCGTCGTAAGAATTCGCTGTTTTTTTCTATGGAATTTATTATCCATAACTCTTATTTTCTGCCACGTATTTTAAATTTGAAAATTTTATTCAAGAAAATATTCTTTTTTCTTTTTTTGAAAAAGATTTTAGCTTTAGTATCCGTGTACCAACGAAAGCTGTCCATGGAAGAGAAGTGTATAAACTTGAGAAAAGCAGCTTTTCTTAATCTAGCCAATTTTTTACATTTACAGTTCCACTAGGGAGCTGTGGGAGTCAATTTAAACTTGACTTGAGATGTAAATAAGTAAATTTGAGCAGGTCTGGTGATGATATTGGAACGTATAGTATCTTCTATAATCGGCATAAATATATTGTGGTTTACTGACTTTCCGATGTCGAGTAGTGTGTGTCGAGGTTGTTGTGTATCTTGTGGGCTGTAAGAAGTAGAGTGAGGAGTGAAAGAGGAGTGAGTGTGTTGGTGTGGAAGCGTGTGAGAGAGAACGCAGAGAGGTGAAGGGTAAAACTGGAGGCGAGGTGTAAGGGCGGATATCGCATAAAGCGATGTGGACAGTATCGAGGTTCGATCAGTCAGGTATCCGCAGAAGCATCGAAGCAGGTCGTCAGGAAAGTAAACAGAGTCAACATAGAAGACGCAAAGAGATCGCCTGGTCCTTACGCGTACAAGTAGAAGTGGTCAGAATGAGGAAGAAGTCGGTCGAGAAAGGCGATGCACAAAGGCGTCAGGATCAAACAGGTCGGATCGGATCGAAAAGTCCGTTCAGAAATCCATCAGAGATCATCATCGAGCTAGATCGATCGAGATAAATAAAGGATCCGGAAGCGTCAGAAGTCGGCGTCGAAATCAAAGATCCGAGGATCAAACTTCGGATCCGATCAAGATAAAGATCCGCATCCTCGGGATCCGGCACTTCTCTGTCGGCGCATATCAATCAGCATCGGCAAATCGGCGGATCAGAACAGATCATCGAGAGATCAAAATCCGTCGTCGGCATCAAATCGGCGTTAGTCAAAAATCGAGAAATCCCGCGCTTTTTGAATCATAATCAAATATTCATCACTGTCGATCGCAGATCATCGCGCATCGGCGTCGGCGTTCATCGCTCTCATTGCTCGTGCCAAATCGAGATATCGATCTTCAGTCGTTCATCCAGGCGCTTTGCATCGATCAAGATCAATCGGCAAATCGTCAGATCTCAGCGCATCATCGATGATCGAGGAATCGAGATCAGGCAAAAATCTCGAGCATCAACGACTCGTCGAATCAAATCGATAAATCTTCGGGTATCGTCAAAGAGCTCGCGAATCATCGTTGAAAGATCAGAAATGAAATCGGATCGTCATGTCCTCACTTCGTTAGATCCGGATCGGACGGATCAGAATAAAGATTATCGGAAAATCAAATCGCAAAACAGAGAAGGAATCGGGCAGGATGTGTCCAAAGTCAGAAGAGGAAAGTAGCTCAAAGGAATTCTAAAGCTCGTCGTAATCGAAATCGGTCGATCGTCGAAATCTCGAAGAATCGAAATAACTCCGGCGTCGATCAGTCAGGCATCCGGAACGAATGGTCGAGGATTCAAAAGATCGTGAAGGAATCGGCTCATCAAAACAAAGGGTCGAGAAAGAGTCAAGGATCATCAGATCTCTCAGGAAGGAAGGTTATAGATCGTTCAGGCATAAGTGGACTAATTATGGATGCTGAAAGAGGATAGAGGGAATGGACGTGCCAGAAGTAAATAGTTAGTTACGATTATGATGGGGACAAAGAGTAAAGGATGAGTAAGCGAAGGTGGAGAATAAAGGATATCGACGAATCATCAATCGATCGCAGGATAAAGGCGACGGCTCGCGTCAGAAATCAAAGGAAAATCAGACGCAAAATACGAAATCGTCAGTAAATGATCGAGTAAATCAGACGAGCATAAAAGCATCCGAATCGAAAGATGGAATAGAATCAAAATGGTCGGATCATCAAAGTCTCCGGCGCTCGGATCGGACATAAAGATCGAAAAGGCAAAGGATCAGCTCCAGCCATCTCAGCATCAGCGTCGAAAATCAAAATCGCAGTCGAGTTCGGGAGATCATCGTCAGAGGCGTCGTTTCAAAATCATCGGCGTCGAGATCAGATCCAAGAATTCGAGAGTAAGTCGCATCGTAGTCAGAGCACAGTAAGGTGGATCGATGAAGAGATGGATCCTCAAATTAGGAATAGAGATCAGATCAGCGTCCGGAGAGGATCAAGGATCATCGCGGTAGGTCTGGATGGAATCCCGGCGGAGGTGTGGAAATATGGAGGAGAGGGCCTAGAGGAATGGGTATGGAGAATATGCAATAGGGTTTGGAGGGGAGAAGGATGGATAGATGAGTGGAGTGAGGGGGCAATTGTGCCGATATTAAAAAAGGGGAGGGGGAGAGGGTGAAAGAGTATAGGGGGGTGTCGTTGACTTCGACGCTCTATAAGGTGTATGCTTCGGTGCTGGCAAGTAGACTAAGTGAGGAGGTGGAGAAGAAGGGTTTGGTACCGCAGAATCAGACTGGGTTTAGGAAAGGGTTAGGAACAATGGACAACATATTCATACTGAACTATTTAGTGAATAGACAGCTAGGGAAGAAAAAAGGGAAACTAGTGGCATTTTTTATAGATTTAAAAGCAGCGTTTGACTCGGTAGATAGGAGGAAATTGGTGGAAGCGATGAGAGAGAGGGGGATGAGGGAAGGGCTGGTCAGAAGGAGCGAGGATATTCTAAGGGAGACTAGGAACAGAGTGAGAAAGGGAAAGGATTTAGGAACAGGTTTTTGGACAGGGAGAGGAGTAAGGCAGAGATGCCCACTGAGCCTTCACCTGTTCAATTTGGTAACGGCGGATTTGGAGGAGGTAATGAGAAGAGGAGGATGGGGAGGGGTCAATTTAGGGGGATGAAGATTTTTACCTTGGCATACGCGGATGATGTGGTTTTGATTGCGGAGGAGGAGGACGGGATGAGAAGTATGATTGGAAGGTTAGAGGGCTATCTGGAAAAGAAGGGGTTGGAGCTAAATATAGGAAAGTAAAAAATATTAAGGTTTAGAAAAGGAGGAGGGAGAGAAAGGATGGTAAACTGGAGGTGGAAGGGGAAGATGATAGAGGAGGTAAAAGAATTCGCTTATCTGGGGTATATAATGCAGAGGAATGAAGGACAAGAGGCGCAGATAAGAGATAAGGTCAAAGAAGGGTCAGCTATAAAGTCAAATGCTCAGAGATCGGCAGTCCGGTTAGTCGAAGCGTCGCTGTCATGATAATCGTCGTTTCGTATCAGAAATGTCGAGTCGTGAGGAAATGAAAGAGGATGGAAGAACTATCAATAAAGTCGGCAGATAAAGGAAAATCCAGCATCGAGATTAAGTCATCCGGCGTCATCGATCTATAAATCGACATAAATCGTGCAGTAGTCGATACGAAGTCGATTCAGATTAATAAAGGATCAAAGCGCTAATCGGCAGATCGGCAGGTCAAAGTCATCAATCTCGGCATCAAAAGTCGGATCAATCGATGGTCGAGGCATCGTCATCCGGTCTCCGTCCGGTCGAGAATCGAATCAAAGATCATCGGCGTCGAATCCATCTCGGTCCTCGGCAGAAATCATCAGGCTATCGAATCTCACTCAAAGTCGGCGAGAGATCGGAAAATCACGAAATCATCGGAAAATCGTCAAAGACTCAAAATCATTCCTCGAAAAATCAGCTCGATCAAAATCGATCAGAAATCGATCCGATCCGAATCGATCGGCGATCAATAAGAGATCCGATCACTCATCAGGTCAGATCGTCATCGACTCGAAGTCATCCGTCAGAATCCGATCTCCGCATCAGATCCGGATCGAATGGATGTAAGATGGCGGTAAGATAGTGGTAAGTGTTCAATGTAAGAGATTGTAACCCCAAGGAGAGTCAATAAATTTATATCTATCTATCTATATTGTGTTTTACTTGCGATTACAATAAATAAAACGTGATAAACTAAAATTTTAAAAATGGGACACAAGAACAGCTTCAATTAAAATTACTTTAATTTCATAGAAAATAAGCTCAACACTATTTATTTAATTGTTCCTTATTTAACAAATCGTTCTAAATTATCCAAATGAATTTGATATAGTGCAAGTTTGAGCGGTATTCTTTAACAGTGAATCAGCAAAATAAAAAATACTGCGGAAACAGTTGGTTTTTTAGCGAGAATGTTCGCGGATGGACGGTACAATGGGAAATTCGACTCAGTTTCGTCACATATGAGACGAAAAAACAAATGTTTTACGTCTGTGACATATATGCAATTGAATTACACTTAAATAATTATCATTATGTTTTTATTATCTAGGCACTTCGTAAAAAATTTAAAAGCAATAGAACTTTCTCTTTTAGAGTGATTCAACGAACCATTAAAAAATCCAAGAAAGTAAATAATTGTTATAAATTAAATAAATCATGATATGAACGCAAAATTGTATTGCGATTTTTCTATAAATATTGCATAGTGGTATTAATTGCGCGGTATCAAACATATTCCTTTTCTGGATATCTATAGAGTTATTAGAAACTATTTCTTTACAACTTGGAACGCAAAGCATTAAAGCGCGTCTAGCTTCATTCCTATTAAATTTTTATTATTTATTCTATCCGTTGTATGGAATCGCAAGCGATTGAAAGAATGGCCGATTAATTCCATCTTTATGGGAGAATGATCGGCGCTATCCTTCAAGTCGTTAAGAACTTCCCAATGAGAAGAAATAGAAAAAGGATAATTTGTAATAAAAAGATCAGTTGTCGAACCCTGCAAATATTAGTCGCAAATCGAGTAATAAATCCACCATTAAGAATATTAAAATTATGATCCATACACACATCTAAAATCAACTTGCCATCATGAGAGCTTCCCCATATTATTATGAGTCATCAAAATCATCTCCTTAGGAATTTCTATTGAAAATGAGAAAGAAAGAGCTGCCATTTATGAAAAGATAGAGATATTTGAGGGGGTCTATATACTGACAATATTTCAAAAAATTTGTAATTAATCGTAACCTTGCTCCTACAAATTTTTAATTTACTATTCGCATTATAGAGTTAAGAATCTGGTATTTAATGACGTTTTTTATCAAAATTGCTACTCCATCACTTCGACAATTGTTCCTGTCGGATCTGACAATATCTAAGATTCTAAAGGGTTTTCTGAAAACAAATTTCAGTCACATCTTAAATAAAATCATGACATCTCATTATTTTTAGATTTTAGCTCCAGTATAAAATATTAATACGCATAACTATTACGCAAAATGTGATATAAAGGATATATTTTATTTTAACAAGTCAATGGATTTAAATTTAATTAAAAATTCAAAAAGTTGAAAAAGTTGGATTGAAGAGATGCTTGCTGCTTTTGGGCAAGGTTTCCAAAAGGCCATGAACAGACGTAAAATAATACTATAATATATATTGAAGGTTCAAACCTAAAATCAAAACGTTCAATAAACAAGATATACAAGGAAAATATTTTGCACTACAATAACCGCGCTAGACTCTTATTAAGCTAATTTTTAACTATATATTAAAGTTCAAGAAATTTAGAAAAATCTAAAGATGATAAATCAGAGATGGGAGGAAAATTTGTATATGTAAGCATTTCCCCTCCTGTTTTAAATGTTGCAATAGCCGCAAAATTGTCTTTAGCAGAAGTAGAAGGAAGATTAAATAGATTATTAGATTGCAACTTATATGAAGCAAAAAAGTTTGATAAGTTGCGTGACGGAATCTTCAACTGTGTATTTTTTTTCTCTATTGCATCAAAAGATTGGCCAACAATAGATGAACCATGAATAATAATTTTCCTATGCAATATTGTAATTAATGTTTTGTAAGGTCATTAATTTTGTTGTTTTCTTTTTCACAATAATTTCGGAACATTCCCTCGACGAGGAGATTGTCCTTACAGTTAATGCAACACAGAGCATTCAAATATAAGTTCGCTTCATTATGCTTGTCCGAATCACATGCCAAGCACTTAGTAGAGTTTGTACAAAACTTTGTTGAGTAGTTTAATCATCCATAATTAAACATTGTTTAATATTTGAAACTATTATTATGCCCTTGCAAGCTGAGATCCGTTGTATTTGATGTGTAGAAAGATGTAAGAATATCGATATGAAGCGATATGTAAGTGGAGAATCATCTTCAAGTTCGTCATCATGGTTTGTTGATAAACAACGTCTTGAGAGAAGAGTCACCATCTTAATCTGGACGGATGTGATTCCGTGCGGACATTTATTATTTATGTTTACTGAAATTTATTGTTCTGTTTCGTGTAGTTCTCAGTTATTATAAAGTTTCCTTCGTTCTTTAAAAGAGTATTTTTTTACGGTGCGGTACGTGAGTGCCGATAATGTCGTGCGTATTTCAATATATATCGAATAAGACCCGCTGGTAAAACCGCGCAATAATATCAATGGCACCATATTAAGATATGTTTTCCAGCGAAAAATATGACGAGTCTTGGAACTCCACGTATTTGACTTCACCAACTACATGTCTTTTGACTTTTATGCGGTAGATGTCTTTTTTATCGAAAATTAAATTGGCGTTATTATTTTTAGTTCTCTTTCCAAAGTTCATTGTTAAAAACATCAGAAGGTATATCTTTTATGATAACTTTACTGATACACAAAAAATCAAGGATTATAAATTAAATACTTGGATTTATGAATTAGCAACAGCATTGTTTGAGTCACTTTTATTGCTAAATATAATCGACTATTTCTTTTTACTGATGTTCAATCAAAGAAAAATTAATACCCTGCTGGACAGTGACCTTGTCACTCCAATGTCTACAGGCGGCTTTGATGAGAGATTTACGTTATAAATTTCTTTTTATGTTATGATAGCTTTGTAAGGTTCAGGATCAGATTTAACATACTTCAATGCCTTATTAAAATCCTCTAAAGATATGGGAGTGGAAGTAGAAATCGGTACATTCATAGTGGACATTAATTTCTTGTTAATCTGTGCTATTGGTTGATACACAACTTTCGCAATTTTTTTCAACACAAAGTTCGATTTATTACTAATAGCAGATTTTTTCTTAACGCCGATCATTTTAGAATTTTTCAGATTCAGACCTAGTTTCTTCTTGAAAAATAGACCTGACTTTAATAATGAATTATTTGGAGCTGCTGATTTTTCCTCCATATATTCCTTGTCCGATTCGCATTCATCACAAAGATTCATCATTTGCCATGTAGCGAAAGAGGGTTGATTTATGCTCGATTTGAGTGATTACTACCACTAGCGAAATAAAATTATGACTAAAACAAATCCATAAAAGGTTAAGCTAAATAACACACACGTAAACGCAACTATGCAAAGAATAACGAATAACGATGAATAACTTTTCTATTTTCTTTTTAATACTCTGATAAAAAAATCACACATCAAACAAGCTTCCAAAATGTAAATACAAAACAGATAATGCATAATGCGCCACATAGAGGTAAACAAACTAAAAGAATTATTAAATATTATTTTTTGTAATATTTTTGAATTATTGTTATAAAGTTTCTGATAAATTATTAATTACATGTTTCTGTAACTTCTAACAATATTACTTTACAATTTGCAAGATTTTATCATTGCTGCAATAATTGCTGCATAATTGAAATATTTCGTGCTGTATAAATATAGGGATCTACATGATATGTACTTTTGGTAATTAAATAATTTGTGGATTCAAATAACTAACTCTTTTAATGTTTATTAGTTAAAATTTATTATATTATTATTAATTAACTTGATAAAAATATTAGGATACAATTACAATATAATTCGTTTTTAAATGGTTAATTTTAAATGGTGGAAAAGATAGACAGATAACAATCTAAAGAAACAATAAAATTGATGTTGATTCATACACCGTCTTGTATCGTGGAGAGTTTAGATGCTTTTTAAAGCTATCTTCTGATTAGCCGTCTCGTGCATATACTCCTCCTTGAACACGTTAATCTCTGATCAGTACGCAAAAGTAATAAAAATAGATTGTTTGCTCCGAGAACCGAGGTAGGTTTTAAGGATTGATTCCTTTTGTTCCTCAGTTATATTTTGAATGTCTTCTGGAATTATTCACACTATTCTCCAAGAATGCTAGTTTAAGTCAATAGATATGTCTACCGGCTGTCTTTTGAAGATTATCCTGAAAATAAAATCTGAATTTCTATTAAGAATTTTAAACAGACTTTCATAGTTAGTTAGTCAAGTGGTTTTTTTGGTGCTATCAACGCATACGTGAGTACTCGTATATAGCGTCTTATGAATAAATGATTTTCTTTTTCAGTGGTGTGCTGTGGGTTTTGATTTGACTTCTTACATGTATTGTCTCAGTCTGTTAAGAAAGATTTGTGGTTTAATTGGAGTTTCTTTTTTAGTGAAATTTTCCTCTGGCAATCTAAGTTATTCCAAAAATTATTTCTGATGCGGATGCTTGAATATCTTCTTCTTGTGCGCAATCCGAGAAGAACTATTGATAGTATTTCGTACCAATCCCTGGTATTGTGACGCTTGATAGCGGTTTTAAGAGATCTGTACCATCTTTCTATGCTGTTAGACTGGAGATGATAAACTGTTGTGCATATTTTTCTTTTATTGATAATTTTGACCACTGATTCAAAAAGTTGAGATGCAAATTGAGCGCCTCTATCGCGAGACTTTCTCTAAAGCGAGGTTCAACGCAAACTTGTGTCTAATTTTTTGATAGTAGAGCTTCCCCCCGCGTAGGGGGAACAGGACATACTGCCTCTACGCATATACTTTTTAATGTGAAATAAGATTCCATATGGATTTCACAACTTTCCACTTTATATTTACCAAAAAATTATATAAACAACATTTATCAATACAAAGATTTGAATTGCACCTCGATTTGTGTGGAAAGTGAAAAAGTCTAAGGAGTTTCGTTCTTGGAAATGTAAACAGACATTTTTTTCATCTGCTTTACATAAATGCAACGTAAATAAACTTTATTTTTCTTTATTTTATAACAGAAAATGCATTAAAACTGTAAAACTTTAAAATCGCATATCTTGAAAATTATTGGTTAAAATTTTTTTTTACTATTTCCCGTGTTCCTCATCAAAAATGCCTTCAGAAACGATCCTTCAAATAGGAGGCCGCAGTTATCATAATAACCCCTAGACGATATATGTATATATAAATGTATATATTTATAATCATGTATATATTTATAAACCAGCAAACTTTTTCCTAAAGCAAAAATATTTAGAATTTTATATACATTATACATTAAAATAATTTAGTTATTTTGCCAAAACACACACACACACACACACACACACACGCACGCACGCACGCACGCACATATATTTAATAATATAAACTGACGAAAATATCTACGATCTTCCTTTTCAGTTTGTAAATTAATGAATAGCTATGATAATATTGATTTTTTTTTAATGTAAAGAATACATATAGCACATGTACCATTTAGACATATTTTTTAATACAAAATAACAAGATAAAAGTTACGTATTTTATATATACATGTATATATATTTTATAAAATAAATATTTGTAAAATCTAAAAAAAAACACAGACTTGCGCAAACACATGTATCGCTGCTATGACTGTTTTTATGTTTGAAAATAAAAAACGGACTGAAGTTAATAATTAAATACAATAAATAAATGTGTTTGTAAAAGCTATTATGTTCTTTTACCATTTGTATAAAAAAATGCTTTTTAACAATAACATTTTACTGTTTCTTCAGCAAACGTACTTTCTAGATTTATTATTATTATTATTATTATTATTTATTTGTTTTTGTTATCTGACAATCGAGACTTGCCCAAAAATTAAAATTTTTACACTTCTTATTTTATCTCTTTGAAAATAATTATAATGAACTAATATGATTTTTACAGTTGAAATAATATCAAAGACGAATAATTTGAATAACTTTTAATGAAACATATACAAGCCCTAAGACTCTTATAAAAAATTTTAGAATTTTTTGATTCTGACGAATCGCAGAAAGCGAGAATGAGAAAAAATAACGTAGAGAACAATAGAGATATAGAAATAGAGATGTTTATATCTTTTACAGATTAACAATTTGTTTTTTGTTTTTTTATTTTTCTGAGAATAGTTTTAGATTAATAAAAGATTTCGGGACACCATTTGGAAGGTGATGTGCACCGAATGGCAGATCTAACAAGAAATGAAGCCTCACATCTCTTCTTTCAGTTTGCCCTTCCGTCCAGTGGTGGTGCTGTTAATTCTAGGATTGAGATCGATCTCGATGGCAGACTAAGGGACAGAAAGGAGATAACCGACTTTGTAGGTTGGGAGTTGGACGATAGGCTGATGACTTATCTCTGAAAAAATCTATTATTAGCAGACAAGAGAAGACGTTTCGGATTGGACGGACAAACTGAAAACGAAAATGGCAACGTCTAAGGAATAATGAAATGTATTTTGCAACTTTAAATGTCAGAAATATGTTCAAATCAGCAGCATTTAGGGAGACTATGGATGAACTAATGAAACACAAAATAGACCTATGTGCAATACAAGAAATCAGATGGCCGAACAGTGGAATACTGAACAAGAAATCCGGAACCCTTTTCTGCAGTGGCAGCACCTCCAGAAGGAACCAATTCGGTACAGGTATCTATGTAAGCAATAAACTATGTGACAAAGTAACTGATTTCCAAACTATAAACCAAGAATATGCAAAATACGAATCAAATTGGTGCCACACAGCATCACCATCATATCCGCCCACGCCCCAATAGAGGATAAGGAGGACGAGGAGAAGGCGATTTTTTATGAAGATTTAGAGAAAGCGTGTGGACCAATTCCTCCAGTTTGACATGAAAATTATAATAGGAGCTTTAACAGCAAGATTGATCGGGAAGACGTGTATTTTCCAACTATTGGAAAACATAATCTTCATAATATATCAAATAATAATGGAACATACCTGATCAACTTTGCCACCTCCAAGGGAATAGTAATCTCAAGCACATCTTACACAAACAAATACGTAAAGAAACATGGAAATTACCGGACAACAACACAATAAACCAAATCGATCACATATTGATGGACTGACATGGGCATTATTTGATTAAAAAATTATTCAAGTAATTTTCAAATACATTTTGGAATAAAAATTTAATTAAATACTTTTACAAATTACTTCTTAAAATAATCTTTATTTAAATAATTTTTCAAATAACTTTTTTTGTTTATTTAAAAATAATGTATTTGAAAATATATTATTTGCAAATAATGTATTTTCAAATATTTTATTTAAAAATAAAATTTTATTTAAAAATAATTTTAAATAATTTATTTGCAAATAATGTATTTTCAAATATTTTTCTTATTTGCATAGAATTCCAAAATAAATTGTCAAATAAGTTTATGATTTCATATAGAACTATCACACACACACACGCATGCATTATATGTATATGAATGCTCGCACGCACGCATGCATTATATGTATATATTGATTATATATTTTCTTTTTCAAATCCACAATCAAGGGTAGATAACACTTGGGAAGATAACACGTCTAATGTAAACAGAGACCATTCCTACCCTATATTGTTTATATATTTTCTTTTTCAAATCCACAATCAAGGGTAGATAACACTTGGGAAGATAACACGTCTAATGTAAACAGAGACATTCCTAATTATAACCGTCAAACAATAGTCATTAGTAACAAGCAAAGTAGTATAAACAAAGTGTGGTCACCTAGAGTAGCGATAGTAGTGTTAGTATTAGTTTTGTCTTCCTGCGTATGACTTGAATTTTTCCTATCTTTCTGTTAACTGTCGATATAATGTTAAGTAAAAGTAAATCTGAATG
This sequence comes from Cataglyphis hispanica, assembly GCF_021464435.1. Lineage (NCBI taxonomy): Eukaryota > Metazoa > Arthropoda > Insecta > Hymenoptera > Formicidae > Cataglyphis > Cataglyphis hispanica. The sequence continues at coordinate 5,083,995 of NC_065962.1, read as the reverse complement.
TGGGTCGCCAATCTTATTTCCAAATAATGCGCAAGTGGTGGACTCGACACTTTAAAATAGTGAGGTTATTAATAAAATAATGAACCTCGCTAATAAAAGGCCCATATTTGACGGAACATTTTTTCGAATAATTCCGGAAAAGTCAAACTTATAGGATCAGTTGTACTTGAATGTAAACGATGCACCATCAAAATTAAAGGCTCATTTGCATCTACAGCTAATTATTTATCACATTTAAAAAGAAAGCATGGGCAGGAAAAATTAAATAATTTCATTAAGCATAAAAATATGAAATTAAGTGATCGTTCTTTGTCAAATACTTCGACACAGTCGATTTGCCAAAGTAATAATGGACGAAGGAAAAAAAAATATAAAATTTTCACAAGAAATGTTTGAAGGAGATGTAATATATGCCGTTACATCTTATATACTCAAGTTCCATTACGTACAGTTGAGAATGAGTACTTAGGGCAATGTTTAATAATATTAATATTCAAAATTTAAAACATATGAGTCGTTGCCTATGTAGAAAAATAATGATTAAGTTCGAAACGTATAAAAAAACGATAAAAACAAAATTAAGTAAAGTCAACATAGTTTGTACTACAGCTGACGTATAATCTAATAATCACAAAAGGTTCATGAGTATGACAGTTCACTGGATTGACGCAAAAATATTTGAACGGAAATCTGCCGCACTTGCTTGTCGAAGATTTGAGGGCATACATTCTTACGATAGAATTGCAATGTTAACAAAATTGCCGCTACCATCATTGATAACGGCTCTAATTTTCAAGGTTTTTAAAGAATATGGGTTACAGCATTCTGATTTTGTAGACAATGATGACCTAGATTTTGATTTAATAACAGATAATGTTTATCTTCCTAAGCATAAATGATACTGTTCACATACGTTGAGTCTAATAGCTATACACAAATATAGTTAAAGGCATTGAAAATAGTTCGATTAGTGAATTGCATAATGTAATCATGCGGTAATGCTGTAAAATATGGTCTGCTTGCTTATTATCTAAAACAGTCGAGATAATTTAATCTTCACAGGTTTGTCAACCATGCATGGCACGATGGAACTCGATGTTTGATGCTTTATCCAAAATTTCATCTAACAAAAATAAAATAATGACTGTTCGAAAAAGTAGATTTAGATCCGATCACAGAAATTGAATTTTCAATTTTGGAAGAGAATATCAAGTGTATCGTATCTCTCGCTGATGAAATAGACAAATTACAAGGTGAAAAAAATATATATAATATGGATATGTCATTCCATGCCTACTAAATTTAAAGATAAAAATGCAAAGAATACAGTCAGAAAATTTAAGATTTTGTTCTCCAATTGTACTAGCTATATTAAAAGAAATAGAAAAAAGGTTCAAAAAAATATTAAATTTTGATGGGCTTGAAAATGATGCAGTGATTGCAAATCTGACTTTACCGCAATTTAAAAATAGATGGGGGATAGCAACAGGTCTTTACTCTCAACAATTCCGAAATAAACTCACAAGAAGAGCTGTTATTGCTGAGATAGGAAATAAAAGTCAATCTGTCAACGTGAATGCCACTTCAGAAGATGAATGTGATGATTTTGACTTTGGAAGTGAATAAAAAAATGAAGATAGTAGTATTTTTTGGGAGTATATTTATCAACAAGCAGAACTTGAGGTATGAATGATATTTTTTTTTAAATTTTTATAGTTAAATATTTTTGTAAAGCTGATCTATTATTATTAGTTTCATTTTCTTTTTGTTTTTCTAAGGTTTTAAGATATTTTGATGACAAGAGAAGGGACCTTACAATGTTAAATAAATTCCCAAATGTGAAAACTGTTTTCATGAAATTTAATTGTATTCTTTCGTTAGCGTCAGTAGAAAGGTTGTTTTCTTTTGCGACAATGGTTGATATGACAAGGTCTCGCAATCTAACTGATCAAATATTCGAAATGAAGATTCTAGCTAAGAGCTAATGATATAACTATAGCTCACAATGTACTTCCAAGAGATGGTAGAGTCCAAACTGCAAGGAACAAACTGGCAAGAAGAGGAAGACACGGATAAACTATGGAATATCCTGAAACAAGGAGTGCAGAAATCTGCTAGGGAAACACTGGGAGAAAAAGGGACCCGGCACCGAAACTAGTAGTTTGATCAAGACTGCACAGAGATAATCGAAAGGAAGAATGCCGCAAAGTTCAGATCCTTAAACAACAACTAGAAACCGCAGAGAGGAGCTAAAAGGCTTCTCTAACTCAAAAAAAGAAAATACGTTGAGCTCAAGATGAGATTAATTGAATGAGATTAATTGAAAGAGTAGGAAACAATCTAAAGAAACTATACAATGAGATTAAAGACACTAAATTAATAGTCTTCAATGTAAATTTGTAAGAGCGGCTAACGGAGAGCTAATAACAAGCCGAGAGGAGATAGTTAAATGATGGGAAGAATATTTTAAGGACGCCTTCGCCCCGCGCTAATGCAACTCCAGAAATAAGGGACCCATGCGAGACTGACCAAGACGTACCAGAACGCGAACTAATCCTGGATTTCGAAGAAGTTAGGAAAGCCATAGTCTCCCTTAAAAACAAGAAAGCACCAGATATTGACGCCATCACAAGCGAAATGATGATGTACTCAGGTAAAATATTTGCACGTGTATTACACGAAATTATCTCTAACATTTACAGGCTACAGTTATTAACCCCATACAAAAAAAAGATGAGCAGACTAGTTGTGATAACTACAGAGCAATTACCCTACTAAGCACCGCCTATAAACTAACTACGTACTTGATATGTAAAAAGCTTGAAAAGATTTACGAAAAGGCACTGGAAGAATATCAATGTGGTTTCAGAAAAGATAGATCAACCACAAACCAACTTTTTATCATAAGACATCTCCTAGAAAAACTTTGGCAGCACAACATTATTTTGTATCACCTATTCATCGATTTTAAAACGGCTTATGATAGGATAGTATAGACCGAAGTGCAATGTGGAAAGCTTTAAAAGAATTAGGAGTGCCAAATGAAGTGATGCAACTGGGTAGGGTGGTTACCGAGGACAGAGTGCAGGTTAATGGCGGCATCTCGAGAATAATGCAAATAAAAAAGGGAGTCAAGCAAGGAGACAGATTAGCACCCATTATTTTCAAACTGGTGCTGGAGGCAGTCATCAGAAGAGCTGAAGTCAACAGATCAGCAGTTGAGAATACACATTAATACATCAAGGCGCTCAAATTCTGGGACATGATCTGGACATTGCGGGCTGCAGCTTAAAGATGGTAAAAAAAAGTTTAGAAGCCTTTGAGAGGGAGGCAAGGAGGATAGGTCTAACCATAAATGAAGAGAAGACCAATGTCCTAATCATCTCTAGAAACCAGGCAACCCAAAAAAGAGTTGGATCATCACTGGAAATCGGTAAATTTGAGGTTAATCAATTCACATATTTCGATTCAATAATAACTTCAGACAACAACGAATCGACAGAGATAAAATAGAGAATAAGCAACGCGAATAAATCTTATTTCGCACTTGCACATTTCATGAGGTCTAAAATTCTAACTAGAGCCATCAAAATAACGATTTACAAAACATTAATAAGATCAATAATCGTATATGGCTCATAGAACTGAGCAATAAAAGCGGAGGATGCCGAGAGCTTGAGACGCTTTGAAAGGAAAATTTTGAGGAGAATATTCGGTGCAATCAAAATAGATGAGAATGTCTACAAAAGAAGGAAAAACATAGAGGTCTATCGGCTTTACGATGATGATAGATATCGTCTTTTTTATTAAGATTGGCAGACTAAGATCGCTGGGACATGTCAATAGAATGGAAGACAATAATCCATGCAAGAAAGTCCTCAAAAATAACATTGCCGGTAAACGAGCAAAGGGCAGACCGAGACATCGCTAGTGGTGTGCGATGAGAGACATTAAGCGGTTGAGAATACACAATTGGAGAGCGGAGTCTGAGGATAGAGATGAATGGAGGTCGATTCTCGATGAGGCCAGGATCCTCCTTAAAACTGTAAAGCTGTAGAAGAAGAAAAGATTTTGGAACTTTGTCATTTTGTGCTTTTTAAAATCTTTTCTAATTTTAATATAATTATTCGGTAACATTACTACGTTAGTTTATAAATTTTATAAATAAAATACATTATGTAAATATATGTATATATATATATATATATATATATATATATAATGTAAATTAATATATTATGTATTAATAATATTATGTAAATATATATATATATATATATATATGTATAATAAAAATATATTTATTCAATAATATATAATTACAAAGTTAAAAAAAGTACTCCAAATATACAAAAAAAAAGTTTAATATTTATCGAAAAAAAACATTTAAAATAATTTTTCCTTGAAAAATAATTCTTAAAAAATAACTCTAAAAAAAATCTTTATAAAATTAAACCTTTATAAAATAAGAAATCAAAACTAGATATGAAATTGTAACGATACGAACATCGTTACGCGGCCGTCCACCCGCCGGACGCCGCGAACCAACCGCCGTCCCACGCTCACCAGTCAAGGGACCATTTGAGCGAAGGCGCTACGCGCCCTATTATATTTTAAAGCGATGAACGAAAATAAATATATAATATTATTTGTTTACTTTTTATAACCGGGTCGGCACACCGTACCGGAGCTCGACTCGCGCGCTCGGGAAACCGCTCCGACCGTTTCCGAAACTTCCCGAGCCGCGGTCGGGCTCAACCGAATTGTTGGATAAACAATTATCGCGCCGACGCGATACCGCCGACGCCGGGTATAAAAAGGCGCTCCACCGGCTAAAAAGGCAAAATCTTCTCCGCGCTCTGAAGTCGGCAAGACGCTCAGAGCACTCCAGAGACCTAGACGCTTATTAGCAAGATAGAGGTTGGGAGTACTCCGCCTCTGCTGGGCTTTCCCAGCATCTCGCCATAAATAAGCGCTCCTAATAAAATACCGAACGTCCGGCAACAATTCAAGCGGTGATAAAAATTACCCGCCACCGACGGATATTCCCGTCTGCCGAACGCTCCTGATCCGCTGCAACCCATCCTTGCAAATCCGGAATAAATATCGCGAAGTATTTCGCGCGCCGGCATAAATCCGACAGAGACTCGCCATTGATACGGCGACGGAATCCGCGCGCGTAGGGCCGTGAGACCGCCCTACGCACCGAATTTGGCAATACGCGATTCGCCAAGACGCGAGGCTCCCGCCCCTCGCGTAGGCATCATCCGCGCGCCATTACAATTACCCGGCCGACAGGTGCTACCACCCATCGACGCCGGGTATCGATAATCGCACGCGACCGTTCGATTTACCGCTTACGCGCCGTTCACGAGTGCCCTTACCGCGTGCACTCGAGCGCATCACGCACCGAAATCGCACCACCGCCGTGCATCCGCATTTCCGCCTGACCTACGGACACGCACTCGCGCGTCACTCACGGTCATCCGTAATCTGCACGCACATCCATACGTTATATATTATATACACATCCGACACACATTGTATACACTCACCACCATACGTCATCTACACGCACATTCATACGCTATACATTATACACGCATCCGACACACATTGTATACACTCACAATCATACGTCACCTACACGTGCATTCCTACGCTATACAGCATACACGCATCCGACACCCATTGCATACTCGCGCGTTTATACATTTTATACACGCCCACTCATACGTTGTACATATATTCATACGTAAATAAACACATTATTTATTTTACACCCGGCTACGATACTTGCTATACCTTTCCGAGCCCTGATCCCGGCCGAGCTATCCAGAAACAGCGCACGGGAAAATCCGACCGCTGTTACAAAATCATTAGTTAACTGGCCAAGTATTTAAAAGCATTCAGTTTATTTGTAATTTGAAGTATGATTTACTTTGATTTAAAAATGAATAGTATGAAATACTTTGATTTACAAAGTATATCTTACAGGATATATAATTCGAACAAAATTTTTTGTAAAGGTCGAAGTGCGCGCATAAAAGAAATTTATAAAGCAAAATATAAAAACTTGGCGTGCTCGGATCGTAAATATGGATCCAGAATTGTGTTGTCTGTGTACAATATTGCATGTTATATGAAAATTATTTGCATATTATATCATATTTATTTATATAATTATACATATCATATTTATTTATATGAATGAAAATAAATTTTTTTGCCCTCAAGGGGGATACAATACCATACATATAAATTTACAATACGCTTACTTAGCCTACTCTTAACTCTAACCTATCGCCGCACACACACATCGCTACCTGTCCTATGCTCTCTTTCTCTCCTCTGCCCTATCCTCCTAGTAGCTTCCGTTTCCATTTATAAAAGAACAAAAATCATACACTTATAATCCGCTAGTCTCTCACTCTCTCATACGATTTCACTCCATGCACATTCCATCATTCCATTCCCTCCCCTTCCCCCATCTTCCTCCTCTTTCCGCTCCATTCCATTCTCCTCCTCCTCCATTCCATTTCTCCATCCAATTTCCTCCGCTCTCTTCCATCTCTCCATACATGCTTCCACTCTGTCTACCTATCTTTCTTTCTTCCTCTCCCTCATCTCGTTATCCAACCTAGCTATCTAAAATCAAGCTATTCTTCTCCATCCATCTCACCCCATCCTTTCATTAAGTAATTCGGTATTCCCTCCCCTTTAACCCTCACATACCATTTATTATATCTGGACTCCCTTATCTTCTCTCATCTATCCGGTATCTGCAACTTCTTTTTCTTCCTTTCTATTTTCTTCCATGTTTCCCCTTCATCACCTTCTACTTCTCTCATTCGGAAAAAACACTTCCCTATCTCTTTCTCAATCCGATAACTCTGTGCCTTTTACTGTTCTACTTCTCATTTCACCTAGGCAATCCAAAGCCAACTCCCCTCCTCTTCCTTTCTCCAATCTCCTTTCGAATGTCGATGCTAACCTTTCTGTTCTACCCATAACCCGATTGTCCGCTGATCCACTCCCAACGTCCATCTCAAATATCTGTCCTCCAGCCTCTTTATCCCTTGTCTCTTTTTCCATTCCCATATTTCTGCCCCTTATCCTATCACCTTCCACACCAATCTATTGAACAGCCATAACCTTCTGCCCCAATCCTTCCCAAAATCTTCTCTTCCTTAAGCTTCATATCTGCCCCACCACCATCGCCATTCTCTTTACTCTCCCTTTTATGTGTCCTTCCTGCCCTCCATTTGTTTGGAATGTGTATCCTAAATATACAAATGATTTTATCTTTTCTAGCGGTCTCTTTCCATCTCCAGCTTACCTTCTTCCATCTACTACCTCGCTTCTTAAACTTCATTACTTTTGTCTTCTCCGTATTTATTTCTAACCCCTTCCTATCCATATACCTTTCTAATCTATTCAACATGCTCCTCATCTGTCTTTCGTCTCCTGCTACCAGTGCTATATCGTCCGCGTACGACAGTGTGAATATCCTTCCCTCTCTTAAATTCGCCCTTCCCCATCTCACTTTCCCCATCTCCTCCTCAAGATCTGCTAACACTAAGTTGAACAGTAAAAGACTCAAGGAACATCACTGCCTCACTCCTCTTGCTGTCCAAAAACTTTCCCCCACTTCTTTCCCGACCTTACTTTTCGATTCTCTCAAAATCTCTCCCACTCTCTCCACTAAACCTTCCCTCACTCTTCTTGTTCTCATTGCCTCCAATACGATCTTTCTACTTACTGAATCGAAAGCAGCTTTCAGGTCCAAATACTGCCACCAACTCCCCTTCTTTTTTCTCCAATTGCATATTCACTAAGAAATTTAGCACATAAATACTGTCCATCGTCCCCTTTCCTTTCCTGGAACCTACTTGATTTGGTGACAGCAAACCCTTACTTTCGACTTCCTCTTTTAATCTTTCTGACAGAACCGCTGCGTATATCTTATATGTGTCGGCATTAGCGTCACTCCTTTACCACCTTTCCTCCCTCTTTTTCTTCTGACCGGCACTATTACTCTCTCTTTCCAATCCTCCGATCAACCTTCTCCCCTCCATACCCTGTTGTAGAATCTCCATACCCAATCTCTTATCTCCCCTCCTTCGTATTTCCAAACTTCGTTAGGAATTCCGTCTATCCCCATCGCTTTCCCGTTCTTTGCCTTCGCTATCATCCTCCTAATTTCCTCCCTTTCCTGATCTGACTCCTTATCTAGTGCAATCCTGTCTCTTTCTCCCATTACCACCTGTCCATCTTCCATGATTCATTCCGTCCATTCTCTATCTTTCCATTCCTATGCCATCCATGTTATCCTTCCATCTTCCATCTCCTCATTCCTTTCGATGCCTCCGCCTATGCGCCTGCCATTCTTCCATTTCTCGACCATTCTCGTCCTGATTCTTGATTCTCTGATCTTCCATCAGTCCTGATTTTTCCTTCGATCCGATCTCTTCCATCATTCCTCTTCATCTTCACTTCCAATCTCTTGATGCATTCATGCCGTGATTTCGATGATTCCTCACTTATCTTTCACCATTCCTCTTTCGGCATGACTACTTTTGATCTGTCCATTCTTCCCCTCATTCCATTCCTCCTTCTCATCCTCCTTATCTCCATCTATTCGATCCAATCCTTTCCATCTCCTTCCATTCCATTCATCTTCATCTTCATTCTCTTTCCTCCACTCCATTCTGCCTTCCTCCATTAATCTCTCCCAATTATGGTCCTTCTATCCATGCACTTATCTCTTCCAGCTTCTCCTTCAGGTCTTTGTTTACATATATTCCTACCACCCTCCATACTTCCCTCCCCCATTTTATTCCATCTACCATTATTCCTTCCCTCTCTTCTGTATCCTCCTCTATTTTTCCCTCAATTCTTTTCTAACCTCCATGATCATACCTCCCTCTGCTCTTCCTTTTCTTCTTCTCTTTTTCGCGGCCACATCTTCCATATATATCCTTCTGGTAACCTATCTCTTATCCACTCCCACCCTTTTTCCTCCACCCACGTTTCTAACATGATTACCGCGTCCTATCCTTCTATCTCCTTCCAAAAGTCTTGGCCCGTATTTTGAGCTCACATTTAGAGATACATTTAAAGTTCCACATTTAGAGGCGCAGATAAATGTGCTAGTAACACATTAGACTAAAGTTGGTCGTATCTCAGCGCGTTCTCAGCGCACATTTATAGTGTCTCTAACTTAAAGATACATTTATGATTACAATGTTATATATTATACTTATTACGCGCTTACGGCATTGTAATTGGCCATCGTATAATTCATTATAGCTGCGTTCCGCAATTCACTGACAGCATTTCCAGCATGTCATGATCTTTGTTGTTTACTAAAAATTAGACAAGGGTGACGATATGTTGGCAATACCGTCAATGAATTTCGGAATACATGCTATGTATCACGCGCCATTAAATTTGCAAACTTCACTTTGATTTTTCTTTCGACACCACTGCAATATAAAACGCAAAGTAAGTATATAAAAATATAATAATTACATTGAAAAGATTAATATACAAACAATAAAAGTTAATTATAATTTGTTATATACTAGAGAAAGATGTGTGAAAAATTAAAAAGACATGAAAACTTCTCGCAAGAAGAAAGAGATGTAGTCATAAATTATGTTAAAGAGAATTGCACAGTAATAGAGGACAAAAGTGGCAATGCAAAAATGCAAATTGCAAAAAAGCAGAACTGGAAGGAATTGGAAGAACAGCATCGTGTTCCACACGAACGTGGACGGAATTAAGAACAGCGTATCAACGATGGAAAGTGGCAGCAAAGAAAAATGTAACAGCATACAAAAGATATTTGAAGAGCACTGGTGATGGACCATCCATCCATAAGCCGTCAGAACTGGATTTTATCATCGTGGATATTTGTCCCCAGGACGTTGAAATGGATGAAAATATTCACGACAGTGATGGAAGTAAGTTTCATATAAAAATTGTATGTTATTGAAAACTAAAAAATTTTATTTTTATTACTTACGTTGTTAAATATATCCATCTGTGTAGGCGTGTAAAAGCGTATGTGTGGATATATGTTATGCACAAACATGTGTATCTATTATTTATATATATATCTATTATATCTATATAATAGAATGTGTGTAAATTATTTTGAATAATTTGTTAATTTTTATTATATATCTATATTTATTTTTTATTTATTATTTACATTATATATAAAAATTATACATAAAAGTTATATTTTAATAAATTTTCACTGAAACATTTATATATTTAAATATATTTTTTACGATGCAAACAATCATAAAACAATTTAATATATATAATTTTATTTATTTGTTATACAGACTCAAAGTTCAACAAATAATGTAACAGGATGATGACGAATTAATTTTAGATCCTACGCCTGGATAAGTTTTACAAAATATTATATATGTATATACTATTATATATGTATATATATATATATATATATATATATATATATATATATATATATATATATATATATATATAGAGTGTCCGATAATTCGTGGATTACCCTTTAAGGGAAGGTAGAGGTATTATTCTGAATAGAAAAGTCCTGTACCATTTTGTGATTTTCTCAATATTTAAGAAAATATTAATTTTAAAGATCAGCCAACGAAGTGCCGCGAAAGCTCGCGGCGCAAGATGCCTCCACTGTCAATTGATACTCGGTCGCGGCGAGCAATGGGAGGAGCGGTTTGCGAGCGTGCTTCGCTATGGCAACCGAAAGAAATACACACATAATGCGCGCTCCGTTTTATGTATGTGATCTTTTCATTATGTGTGTAATTCTTTCGGTTGCCATAGCGAAGCACGCTCGCAAACCGCTCCTCCCATTGCTTCGCCGCGGACCGAGTATCAATTGACAGTAGGAGGCATCTTCGCGCCGCGAGCTTTTCGCGGCACTTCGTTGGCTGATCTTTTAAAATTAATATTTTCTTAAATATTGAGAAAATCACAAAATGGTATAGGATTTTTCTATTCAGAATAACAACCTCTACCTTCCTTTAAAGGGTAATCCGCGAATTATCGGACACCTTGTATATATATATATTTAAATTTAAAATAAACAAAATATTAATTTTTATTGTTAAGCAGATAATATTTTTTTTAGAACTTTTGTACTTCTGGAGGATGGCACTTAACAGCCTGCAAATAATTCCATTGAAGAGCCAACAGCAGGATCTTCTTCTCTAATTAAACAAAGAGAAATAATAGAAGAAAAATTTAATGAAATACCAATAAAATACCTAAAAAAAAGAAAAAAAATGACTGCATATAAAGAGGATCTTCTATAATTGCAGAAGGAAAAACATATTAAGACCATGGAGTTCTTGAAACTAAAACATGAAATAAAGATACAATCTATATTGGCAGAACAAAAACAGAAACAAGAATTACATGAATTAAAAATGAAAGAATTATTATTACGAATTAAAAAATATCAAGATAATACTGATTTTTAGACCGCAAAATTAATAAGAAATAATTATTATAAAATCTAATGCTTCATGATCGATTTATTTCAGAACTCCCTCTTCAAAAAGGAAAATATTTTCTTTGTTGTCACTTGCTGTTTTATTTATTCTTTCATTTCTGCGTTTTGGCATATTTGTAATTGTATTGCCACTTTATCTGAAAACTGTGTAATTCTCTGAAAACTGTGATATGTATTTCTTTCTTCTTGCGATAAGTTAGTTAAGTAAATATAATAGAATATATATTTAATATAATATATATTATTATAACAAAATGTTACATAAGTTATATGTTATTAGTTAAAGTTATATACATAAATTATATGTTATTAGTTAAAGTTATATGTAATAATTATATAATAATGATATATATAATAATTAAGTTAATATTATATATTATTAATATTATATTTGTTAATATATAAGTTTACATTTATATTTTTATAAAAAATAATTAAATATATATTTAATATGATATATAACATTAAATATAAAAACAGATAGAAAAACATAATGCTTTTTTATAGTTTATTTGTTCTTTTTATTATTTATTTAGTTTAATAATTATTATTTAATTATTTAATAATTTAATTATTTAATAACTAATTAATAATTATATAATTTATTTAGTTTAATAGTTATTATTAAATTATATATTATTTATTAACTTTTTATTAATTAAATTTATTATTAATTAAATTATTACATCAGCATAAAAATGAAAATAATATCTGATATGAATCTGCATAAACATAAAAATTTAAAAAATGCATCATTTAAAAAAGTTAATATTTTAAAATTATTGATATAATTATGATTATCCTAATATTAATAAAAAAAGTAATTTTTTAAAAGTTATTTTTAAATTATATTTATTACTATACACACATACACACATACAAAATATATATATTGATAATACTGAAACTAATAGAACATTGGATAGGTAAAATAAATGTAGATACATAAAATTAATATGTACTTTTATATTATATCAACTATAATATGTACATATATTGAAAAATATCAGAATATAAAAATGTTATATAGATTCGGAAAGTAAATATAATACAGAATATAATACAGATAAATATAGATAAACATAAGAGTTTCGAAATAAAATAGATTTTTGAAATATATAATAATTGCAAGTTTTAACAAAGATCGATTGAAAAAAAATGTTACATATCATAGTTCTTTTAACTTAATTAAAAGAAGAAAGATTATATTCCTTTTTCATTAAGAAAAATATCGTTGCACAAACTCTTGACGAAAAAGATTATGGCCATGCTGCACTAGTTCTGCTTCAGAATTTATTGCAACATGGTCATCCTCTTCATTATCCAAATCCTCATCTGAATCTGTGTCTAAAATATAAAATAATTTATCCCTTTTAATATTTTTAATATTAAATGACATTTATTTAAAAATGACTTATATATTATATACCATATGGATTGTTATCCTTAAATTTACATCGAATATTATATAAAACAGCCATTGCTATAATGGCTGCTTTTGCTGTGGATAGGGAGATTTACATCCCATATTCCGTAGAGCACGGAACATGCTCTTCCATTCGCCAAAATAGCATTCCACAATAATCCGGGTCCATACATGGGATGCGTTATAACGCTCCTCAGCAGGCTCGAGGATTCAAAAGATATAGCTTGCAAGGATACTCGGAATCTCCAAGCAAGATACCTTTTATCCTACCTGGCTATAAAATTAAAAGTATATATTTATTATTAATTTATTTATTTAATTTTGATGTTTTATATTGATGTTTGCACATAGTAATATATATCCTCATATATAGATTATACAGGGTGCCCTGCAAATATTGTGCCAACGTTCGTGAGTGGGTCCTGCCTATATAGTAGAAAGCCGTCTCATTTCTCCGACCCCCGACGTCTCTCCTTTGTTTTCCGTTGTAGACAGGCGCTGATTAGCTAACTTTAACATCGTATAACAACGAAAAGAAAGCTCAGATCAAAAAATGGTAAAGGACTTTTCTATTCAGTTTACTGTGCTCTACCCACTCGCGAACGTTGGCACAATCTTTGCAGGACACCCTGTATATATATATATATATATATATATATATATATATATAATATATATAATAATATATAATAATATATTACATATATTTATACATAAATCATTATCATTATATAATTATATAACTACATATATATATATATATATATATATATATATATATATATATATATATGTAGTTATATAATTATATAATGATAATGATTTTATGTATAAATATATGTAATATATTATTTATATTCAATTAATATAATCGTTACCTCGAATTCATTCTTGAGGGAACATGAACCCCATATACGTGTATCATGGACGCTGCCTCTTCATCGAGCAACAATGTCCAAGATATGTCGTTTAGCATCACAAATCACCTGGAGGTTTAACGAATAGAAACCTTTGCGATTCATATATAACGCAGTTTTGGGCATTTGATCAGTACGTGAGTACAATCAATACATCCTACACCATAGGAAAACGAGCTACGTTATAAAATTCCTGTTGAAGGGTATCTATCCGTGGCGGAAATTTAATAAATTCTGGCAGCAGTTCTGCCAGAACTCGCAAAACTGAAGCAACAACCTTAGACACTGTTGGCTGCGATACACCATGCAGATCTCCTGCAATAAAAATACTTTTTAGTTTTGTTTTTTCTTTAAATTTTGTATTACAAATGTATTTACATATTAATTATATAATAATAATTATATATATAATAATTATATAATAATAATTATATATATAATAATTATATAATAATAATTATATATAGATATAATAATAATATATATATAATAATTATATAATAATAATTATATATAGATATAATTATAATTATATATATAATTATATAATATTAATTATTAATATTATTAATATTAATAACATAATAATAATAATTATGTAATAAATATTAGATTTAATTATGAAAAAACTTACCTAATTTAATTTGATAACATCCTTTAGCATAATAGAGCAAGGCAATGAGAATTTGAAGAGTTGGTGTTAAAATATTTCTTCTAACAGAAACGAAAGATAACCTCTCTTCTACTAATGAAATCACGAAACGCGTACATTTTTTACTTAATCGATATCTTTGTCGGAACTTGCGATCATTATAAATTTCAAAAGGGTCTATTCAAAACATTCGCGGATTACGATCACGTATTGGATTTACTTCCCGAACTTCGATTTCATGATCGATATCATTAAATACATCCATGATTGTATTTGAAGTATTCTCCGTTTGAAATATGCTTCCTTTGAAGCTAATTTTGCTCAAAGTATACGATTTTTTGACCTAATTATAAATTTGATATGAAAACAAAATTCATTCTTTATTGTATTTTATATACTATTATATGTGTAGAAAAAATTTCAGAATTGATCAAATATCATTAATATTGTTATATAAAAAAATTTATTATATATAGAAACTTGATTATATAATAATTTTATTAATAAAATCAATTATATAATAATAATAGAATTAATCAAACTTGCTAACCAAGAGTACAATGTGCTGCTATTACATATAAATGTACGTATAAATGTGCCTTCGGACATATTTATTGGTATATTTATCGAGAATGAGATAAATGTGCTATAAATGTTGTTCAGATTTTCACTATAAAGTTGCGCATTTAAACTAAAAATGGCGATGTGCCTCTAAATGTGCCGCTAAATGTGCGCTCAGAATATGACCACATTTATCGTCACATCGAAGGCACATTTAGAGACTCATTTAAAGATAGACGTGAACTCAGAATCGAGCTTTTAACTTTGCCTAATAACCTAGCTACGTTCCAAAATGCTATTTTAATTCCTTTACTCACCTCCCTTCTTCACCCCTCCCCATTAACCTCCGCCTCACTGTTACGTCCTCTCCTCTCCTGCTCCTGTCCCTCTCCTATCCTATCCTCTCCCTAGCCACTCCCCTTTCTACCTTCCTTTGCTAGAATATCCTCACCTCCCTCTTTCCTCCTTTCATCCGTCCTGTACTCATGATCCTTCCCTTTCCTTATTCTCCTTTTTTTGTTTCTTCTCCTACTTGTTTGATTTCGATCTGACTCGATCTGATCTTTCATGATCTCCGATCTTCGACGAATCGACGATCTGACTGACTTTGATTCATCTTCGACTCTCTGACTGCCGATTTCATTCCGCGATTTCATGCCATTCCTTTGATCTCGCCATCCTGTCTCTGACATTTCTGATCCTCTGCATCCTGATCATGATTCCTTTGATATCCTTTATTTCTATTTCTGCTCTTTCACTTCCTTCCTTCAACCCTTTTACAACTATATTTTTCCTCCTTTCCTCTCTATCTCTCATTTCCCACCTCCTTTCCATCCTTTCTACTTTCTCCTCTACTTTGCTTATATTTCCCCCTCCCTCTTCCCTTCCACCACCCCTTTCTCTTTCTTTATCCTTCCTTTTCTCTAAATTCCGATTCCCTATCTGTTCGGAGCGACGCGAGACGTAGAGCGCGATGACACACGGAACACGTACAAGGGAGACAGCACACGAAAAATAAAGTCACGCACGTATAATAACAAAAAATACTTTTAATTATAATAAACAATTATCAAAATTAATTTTACACTGTTCAATTAGTTAAGCAAAGCGTAGTCCAAAAAGAAAAGCGTTCATGTTATAATCGAATGTTCAGAAAAAAAGCGGTCGTCGTATGCGGTTTTAGAATAAAGAATAGCGGTCGTATAATGCGGTGTATCAAAAAGCGGTTTAACTATACGGTGTAACTACGCTTAAGAAGCGAGTGCGCCCGCTCCTTGAGAGCGGGCCCTTTTATAATGTATCTTTTGCCGCCCGCTGCCAGTAATTCAATCGGTTTAAAATCCGAAAAGGCACCGAACTTTATTGGCTGCCGCGCGAAGTGCTGCCGCGAGGCAAAAATTAGCGCGCACGATAGGCTGGTGGCTCTTACGTCAGCGTATACGTCACGATATCGCGAGTGCCGTTTGCCTAACCGTCGAAGTTAGCGCGAAACTTGTTTGCGGCATGGGCAGAAAAAGTTGAGAGATAATAATATTTGTCGCTATTTGACTATTTTTCGACTTTGAAACGATGTAAGAAATAAATAATACAAGATAATACGAGATTTACCGAATAAAATATAATTATTTTTAAGCCCATGTCGCAAATCTTTCTTACAATTAAATGAATCGTTTAATGAATATGTTCAAGCGTGATTTCATTCCCGCCCGCCTCGGCACTTTGTGTCGAAATAAATTCGCGTGTCAGGTATAGATGCTGCGACCTGGCTGATAAGTGTGATTAATTCATGCGTACAATAGGAATGCGAGATTGTGTGGTGCGGGGCGACGAGCGGGAGTG
This sequence comes from Cataglyphis hispanica, assembly GCF_021464435.1. Taxonomy (NCBI): domain Eukaryota; kingdom Metazoa; phylum Arthropoda; class Insecta; order Hymenoptera; family Formicidae; genus Cataglyphis; species Cataglyphis hispanica. Next base: position 5,067,064 of record NC_065962.1, on the reverse strand, counting down.
CGGGAGGTAGCGCTCATTCATTGTGTTATTATGAATCGCGAGTCGCGTACGAATACGCACGTTGTGCGTAAAGTTATTCTAGTACATTGAAATTCCGAGCGAACATTCTTACAATGTTTAATGCACTGGCAGAAGGCCATGCATTCGCGGATGCGTGTGAAGTGTAGTGTAAGTGTATGAGGTGAATTTGTGACAGTGATCAAAAAGAAAAAGAGTGAGGAGATTAAAGCGGTTAAGGATAAGTATAAACTCTAATTTATTAGAAGAAATAATCGAATAAAGATCGCGAAATTGTAGTGAGCTGAAATAAGCGCGGTGCGGCCCGTCGGGAAGGGCTTTAACATCTTCCCCTTTTGTTTTCTTAAGACTAGTTATAAACAAGTATATACAGAAGGTTCTACAGTGTGCCTCACGCGTCTCATGCCGGCGGTGATGTCTTTGGCATAGTGCATTGCTTGCACTACGCGGAACCATTGATGTTATGCCTCATCGAGCTCGATTTGACAGAGGATCAGCTTCGATGTTGCGTCGCCAGGAAGTTGCTCGCGAGCGACTGAGTGTCGCCATCGAAGGCATCACGCTGTCACCTTGAGAAGGCGGTGTAGCAATGATAGCCTCTCAGGCCGAAATCTCAGGCTCAGTCTCCTTGTCGGCGGCGGCGTGATGCGTGGTCGTTCTCTTCTCGGGAATTTCGCTCTTGGAAGCCTTCACGTTAGATTCCGGCCAGCTGAGTTCGTCCTGGAGAAGCCAGGAGAGTCTCATCCCCAGCTGGCGCATTAGCTCGCTAGAAGATATTTCTCGGAATGTGCGGTTGGCTGGGTTCGTCCAGGGATGTGTCTCCACTAGACCCCCGGAACCAGTAGCTGGATCTGGGCGATTCGGTTGGCCACGTACATCTTCCACCTCGAAGCATATCTTTGGATCCAATGCAGGGTGATTTTGAAATCGGACCATAGGAAGATCGGCGCAGCGGAAAGGCTCAACAAAGTACGAATATGGTGAATAAGTTTAACTAATAATGATGCAGTGCAAAGTTCAAGGCACGGTAATGAAATTTCTTTAATTGGAGCAACTTTGCTAGGAGGTGGATCGTCGCGGTATCATCGGTGAAGGTGCGGAGGTACACGGCGGCAGCGTAGCCTCTTTCTGAGGGCGTCCGCGAAGCCGTGAATCTGGAGAGTGGTAGTTTCATCTCCGGTGCGGAGCTAGCGGTGAATGCGAATGTGTTTGAGGCGTGGGAGCTCCTCGAAGAGGAGCCGCCACTGATGGGCATCGGCTGGTGGCAGCGAAGCATCCCAATCCAATCCTTGCAGTCAGGCAGATTGGATTAGGATTTTTGCGCGGATGACTACGGGTGCCAGCCAGCCCAGCGGATCGAAGAGACGCGCTGTCTCTTCGAGGACTCGTCTTTTCGTCAATGCGGTTGTGGAGCGGGGTTGAATCGCGAAATAGTCGCCGCGCGAATGCCATATAAAGCTCAGTGAGGGATGAAGCTCATCCTCTCAGATGTGCTTGGCCTTGAGGAGCTGGTGCTCCCGCGGAACATCGGTGAGAATCTCCTCACAATTGGCGGCCTACTTGCGAAGTGGAAACCTGCCCGCCATGCAGAGCTCGCAGAGCTCACGCTGCAGCGTTTGCCTCTGTCAATGTGTTTCCTCCCGACACGATGTCATCGACGTAACAATCACGTCAAAGAGCGGCGGCACCGAGAGGAAAGCGGGATTCCTCGTCATCGGCGAGCTGGCGCAGAATTCGAATAGCCAGAAAAGGCGCGCATGCGAGCCCATACGTCACGGTGTTGATCCGATATTCGCGTACCGCACCGGTGTTCTCGCGACGCCACAGCACGCGCTGAAAATCACGGTCGTCGGAGTGCACGAGAATTTGGCGGTACATCTTTTCCATTTCAGCAAAGGACATCGGCGAGCGGGGGAAGAAGGTTGGCACCCACGAGGAGCTGGATGTTCAACGATTCTCCTGACCGGATACGCTGCTACCCGTTGAAGACCACGCGAAGTTTAATTGTGGCATTCGATTCGCGTAGCACTCCATGGTGAGGCAGGTAGCATATTCCGGCATTGTCATGATTAGTGGTTGATCCTTGATTAATTTCGCTCATGTGTTCCAGGTTTTCGTACTCCTGCATGAACGTGCGGTAGAGGTCGCCGAACCGAGAATCCCGGAATACCTTTCCGTTCCATTGCGGTTAGTAGCCTCTCGGCTGGCTTGCGGGTTTCTTCAAGATTCCTTGGGGTAGCGGTGAACGGCAGTCGAACGACGTACCGTCCTTGAGTGGTGCGGCTGTGCGTTTGCACGAAGAATTTCTCGCACCTTTTCTCCTCGGGTGCGAGAGCGGTGGGAGCGGAAGGTATTTCTTCTTGTTCCCAGAAGCGGCGGACCATCGTAGTGAGATCGTGATCAGCGGTGCATTGAAGCAATTTAAGGTGGCCTTGCAGCATCGCGACGTCACAGCCTCCTGACAGGACCCATCCTAAGATGGTGTTCTGCACAATGGGAGCTAGCGGTCCACCCTTGCGGAGCCTGTCTTCGAAGATGAGAGGGAAGATCTCTGCTCCAAGAAGTAGCTCGACGGGATCGGTGGCCATGCACTCCAGGTCAGCCAGTGGCAGTCCTCGGATGTGTGGCCAGTTTCTGCGGTGTTTTGTCGTGAAACTCTGATACGACGAGAGTCGAGGAAGCACGAAAGCGACGACGGACAACGTTGCTCCGGTGCACCTTGAAGATTATTTGAAGCGTTGTCTTGTCGCGAGTGGCACCGGATAGCGATCCGGCGATTCCAATGATTGTCACGGCGGAGCGGTTTCGTGGGAGACGCAGGCGCTGTATCAGTGACTCGGTGACGACGGAAACCTCGGATCCTTGGTCTATCAAGACCCGCACGGAATGAGGTTCTCTATAGCGGTCAGCAACGAAAACGCGCGCGGTCGCGAGAAGAATCGCTTTGCGATCATCGGCGATATTGGTTGCGGACAGCGGGGTAGCGTTGGTGGGCTTCGAGACGGCGGACGTGTCATGCAACTTCGAATGAGGTCATCCGTTGCACGACCAACAGCTCTTGGTCGACTGACATCTCGCAACCGGATGATTACCGAGGCAGTTGAAGTCTTTGCGCTTCGACGAAGGACCTAATCTCTTTGACGGACTTCGCCTTGAATTACCCGCACACCATGAGCGAATGCTGCTCTTTGCACATCGCGCACTGTGCCGCGTTACACTCATTTTTCGTAAAGTGCGTTTTCGCGAACCGTGGTGAGTCTCCGGAGACCTTGACGGTTTTCAGTTTTGCGGCGTTAAGAGTGAGCATTCGCTTTGTAATGAAGTTTAATAGTGTGTCGTGATTCGAAGGCTCAAATGAATCACTCGTAGTTGATTCCCACTCGAGCCTAATGCGCGCATCGAAGAGTTCAACGACTAAGTGGTTGAAAAGGTCCATCCCGTGCGATTCAATCGGCCGCCCGATGCTTTCTTGTGCATTCACGGCGGTCGTAACGGCGTGATAAATGCGGCTTCTTCCGCGGTTTCGCCATTCATTTTCGCGACGGCGGTGAAAGTGGCAAAGTTCGACCGAATAAGTTCCTTTTTGTTCTCGAAGTGTTTTTTCAAGATTGCCCACGCGCGATCATAATTCTCTCCTGTTACAGCTAACGGTCGTATCAATTTTTCCGCAGATCCTTGCAAGCACGAACGCAAGTAATGAAATCGCTCAATGGGAGACACAGCGGAATTCTCGCCGATTACGGACAGGAATAAATCGCGGAAAGACGGCCAATCTTCTTACGCGTCTGAGAACGGAGGTAATTTTATCTTTGGCAGCGCAGATTTTAATGAGCGATCGCCATTTTATTGCTCATTCGACGCAGCCGACGTTAAGGGAGCGGCTTGATAGCGTTCAGCGTATTCGGCGAGCTTACCGCGTTGTTGAATGTAAGTATTTTCTACTGTATCAACAAAGTCAGTTGCGTACTCACTCTCGTTGTATTTCTCCTTATAGGTAGTTCGGATAAGCTCGTGCTGCGCCTCGAATTTGGTCCACAGCTGGTCCAGAATCCTGATGCGAGTCTCGATGCCGGGATTGATGCCTGCAGTGCCCAGTTTCCTCAGGTTGTCCACCGAACTTGATTGCGACTGTGGATGTCACGCTGAGTGTTCAGCAAAGTGTTCAATTCTGCGCTCATCTTGTTTATCTCTTGTTCCAGATGATCAAAACCAAGGAAAGTCACTCACAAACTCGCGTGTGCCGGTGAAGGACCAGAAAATGTTCGGAGCGACGCGAGACGTAGAGCGCAACGACATACGGAACACGTACAAGGGAGATAGCACACGAAAAATAAAGTCACGCACGTATAATAACAAAAAATACTTTTAATTATAATAAACAATTATCACAATTGATTTTACACTGTTCAATTAGTTAAGCAAAGCGTAGTCCGAAAAGAAAAGCGTTCGTGTTATAATCGAATGTACAAAAAGAAAGCAGACGTCGTATGCCGTTTTAGAATAAAGAATAGCGGTATAATGCAGTGTATCGAAAAGCGGTTTAACTACGCGGTATAACTGCGCATAAGAAGCAAGTGCGCTCGCTTCTCGAGAGCGGGTCCTTTTATAATGTATCTTTTGTCGCTCGCTGCCAATAATTTCTATCGGTTTAAAATTCAAAAAGGCGTCGAACTTTATTGGCTGCCACGCAAAGTGCTGGCGCGAGGCAAAAATTAGCGCACACGATAGGCTGGTGGCCCTTACGTCAGCGTATATGTCACGGTATCGCGCGTGTCATTTGCCTTATCGTGTGCCTAACCGTCGAAGTTGTTTGCGCAATTTATTATTAAACTTGTTTGCGACATGAGCTTTGTTAGCGGCAGAAAAAGTTGAGAGATAATAATATTTGTCGCTATTTGACTATTTTTTGACTTTGAAATGATATAAGAAATAAATAATACGATATGTTTGCCGAATAAAATAATTATTTTTAAGCCCATGTCGCAAATCTTTCTTACAATTAAATGAATCGTTTAATGAATATGTTCTAGCGTGATCTCAAATACTATCTCTTTCTTCATTTCGTTTAATTTATTTATTATTCCTATTTATTATCCCTCTTCTTTCCATTTCCACTCCTTCATCCTCAGCTCCTCTCTCAATTTCTCTATCTCCAACATCATTATTTCCTTGTGCCCCTCCGTGATTCCCCTTATTTCCTCCCTCAACCCCTGCCATCCCGCCTTTGTTTCATCTCTTAATTCTCTAATTTCCAATAGCTAACTCTTCATCTCGCATCCTCCCTCATCCCTGTTGTCCTTTCCGACTGATCTTTGACATTCGATGGTATCTTTCCGATCTTGTTCTCCATGACTTCGACTCTTATCGATTCCGATTCTTCCGACTTCGATCCTTTCGATTGCCTTCTGACTTTCCTTATTTCGATCTATCTGATCTTATTTCATCTTCTGACTTATCCTTTCTAACCTCGCTGCTCTGCTCTTTCCTGCCACTACCTGCTAAATCTTCGCTCTCCTATCTTTCCTCCACTATTACCCCCTTGTCACACCCTCTTCTCTTCACACTCAAGCTTTACTCTCGCTTCAATCCTATCTCACATACAAATACGCTCTTCCACAGCGCTATAGAAATACGATCACTCACTCTCCGACACGGAAACGGAAGTCATATTTATTTATGTAATTATATATATTTTATAAGATATATTTTGCAAATCAAAGGAATCCTAATATATGTATATTATATATTTTGCAAATCAAAGAAATTCTAATATAAATATATATAATTTATAAGATATATTTTGTAAATCAAAGGAATCCTAATTGCACTAATAATGATAAATGATGCAAGTAATTTTTATATAATATGAAATATTGTACAAACGAATTAATTGTATATGTTTACGACCCAGGCACACCATGTTTTTATATTTTGCTTTGTAAATTTGTTTTACGCGCATGACCCGACTTAAAGTTTACGAAAAATTTTCTTTCAAATTATGTATCCTGTAAGATATACTTTGTAAATCAAAGTATTTTATACTATTCATTTGTAAATCAAAGTAAATCATACTAATTCAAATTACAAATCCTCAAAAACTGAATTGCTTTTAAGTATTTGGGCAGTTACCTAATGATTTCATATCTAGTTTTGATTTTTTATTTTATACAGGTTTTTTGTTTTTAGAATTATTTTCTAAGAATTATTTTTCAAGGAAAAATTATTTTAAGTTTTTTTTAGGAATAAATATTAAACTTTTTTTTATATACTTGGCGTACTTTTTTTATCTTTAAGGTTTTTTTAGAGAGATATCACTACTTTTTATAAAAAATTATATTTAAACTTTTTGTTATATACAAGTTGAGATTTTTTTATATACTTGGCGTATTACTTTTACCTTTTACAAGGTTTTTTTTAGAAGGATATCACAGCTTTTTGTAAAAATTCATATTTAATCTTTTAGTTACATACAAATTCAGATTTTTTTATATGCTTGGCATACCTTTTTATTTAAACATTTACAAACTTTAATATATAATTTAATAATATTTAATACTATAATTAAATATAATAATGTTAAATATCGTATAATATTAATAAAATTAAACAATATTAATAAAATTAAATAATATTAATAATATTTAATAATATGTATTAACAATTTTATTAATATATTTAATTATACTTACAATATTATTACCTGATATTCCATCTTCCTTTTTTCTTTTTTCTCTCTCGTTCTTTTTCTTTATCTCTTTTTTATTTCTTCTTTTATTTTTCTCTATTTTTCTATCTTGCTTTCTCACTTTTTCTCTCCCTATCTTTACCTTTTTCTGCTTCCTATTATTCATCTCGTCTTTAACTTCAAACAAAACATTTAAAAAATTATTAACTATAATAATATTTAAACATTTACATAATTTAATAATATTAAATAATATTAACAAATCTACAATTATCTGATGAATATCTATCATATTATCCATCATCAATCTTTCTAACTCTATCTTATTTATCTCGAATCTTTCAACTTTAAATTGACTGATCACTAAAGATTGATGTATAATATGTATTTTTCATTCAATATGATATATAATAGTATATGTATATATAACATACATACCTTTCTCTATTCATTTTTAGCCAGTAGGTCAGTATAGTTGCCCGGAGTATGGCACTAGGAGCAATAAGCAAGAGTTGGGGATCCGCTACCGCTGACCATTTCCCGTTTAAAGACGCTCAAAGTGACCGTCTTTGGTAAAAGGTGCTACCCCTGCGGCATACCCCCAACACTCCAACGCCAAGTATATAAAAAAAGTTTAATATTTATCCCTAAAAATACTTTTAAAATAGTTTTAGTATCTAAAAAAAAAGTTTAATATTTATCCCTAAAAAACTTTTAAAATTGTTTTAGCCGCAGAAGTAGCACCTTTTATCAAAGACGATCACTTTGAACGTCTTTTGACGGGAAATGGTCAGCGGTAACTGGTCCCAGCAGGATCCCCAACTCTTGCTTATGGCTCCTAGTGCCACATCCCGGGCAACTATACTGACCTACAAGCTAAATTAAGCAAGGGTAGCCAGATATGGCAAAGTCCTGATAGGAGGCAGCAGTTCTATCAAAACCACAATGAGGCATACGAAGGATACTTCTATTTGGCTCATTAGTGGCGCGGTCAACTGATTTAAGTAGCTTAAGTAGCGGCTGAAGTACTGCAGTGCAGAAAGGCACGGGAAATTACTGCACTACATTCCCACGAACGCATGTCTAAAATGTCGATTCTACATGTTATGGTACAGTCTGGCGACCCGAGTGATGACCGGCGCTGTTCCATGTCCAGAGACAGTGTGAAGTTGACTACTGGCCATGGGTCAGTGGATCACTGGGCTGCCCATGAAAAATATGTATCTAGAAACCCGGATAGCCACTTGGAGTGTTCGAGGATTGGTACAACCAGGAAAGCTGAATATTGTGGAAAAAGAGCAATCGATAGCCATGTGGAGTAGCCATACTAGTGGGCAATAAATTTAAAAATGCAGTCATTGATTACAACGCTGTGAACGAGCGTATAATCTCTGTCCCCGTGTATGCGGCGCCATGTGTGCTCAACATAATTCAGGTCTATGCGCCTACAAATGACGCTAAAGACGAAGAGATTGACAAATTTTATGCCTATCTGGAGACTCTGATCGGCGGAATTTCTAACCGAGAGGTAGTGTTGATCCTGGGTGACCTCAATTCAAAAGTTGGCGACACAATCGATGACGTGCATTTACGCAGAGTTGTTGTTATGGTATGGACACGGAATGAAAGAGGTGAGCGTCTGATTTTTGCATTTATAACAACTGCAGTATAGCTAACAGATTTCAAGCAACACATCCGGCGCCGATACACCTGAACAGCCCCCAACAAAAAGATAAAAAAATTGATTAAATCATAATAAAAAGCCGATGACGCACATCTATTATGAAGGCAAAAACGCTGCCCGGGGCTGATTGTGGATCAGACCATCAACTACTGGTCTGCAGTTTCCGTATCAAGCTGAAGAACGAGAAAACAACAGTTAAAACCAAAATTACAGCATGTCACGGACCAGGCGACCTTTTCAGAAAAATTGAATAGTCTCATTGCGGAGACAATAACAAACATTTTAGAGACCCAAACGAGTTATGGCTCTATACAAAACAAGCAATTGTAACAACACTGCGAAATACTCAACCATGCCTCAAAAAAGCTATAAAACAGCAATGGATGTCGTTTGAAATCTTCGAAATAATAGAGAAAAGGAGAGAATTTTAAAACCAAGAGATTAAACAACCCAGAACGATAAAAGGAATACAAACAACTCTCGAAAATTATCCAGACAAAATGCAGAAAGGAAAAAAGGAAATACAAATAAAATCTGCAGCGAAATTGAGCAACATTTTAACATCTTACATCCCAAGGACGCATTCAAGAAAATAAATTTATAATGGATAAATTCAAACCCCGGTCCTGAGCAATCCATAATACAAATAATAAAATGATCAATGATATCAATGGAGTGCTAGAAGTCTGGAGGAAATACTGTGAAAAATTATACAGTGAGGGAAACATTGAAAACACTATAGTCTCTGACTTTGATGAGGAACCGAATATCCTGCTACAAGAAGTGCAGGCAGCAATTAAGAAATTGGCGCAAAATAAGTCTCCGGGTATTGACTTAATTACTGGTGAGGTGTTAAAGTCGATGGATGACGGTGGCGTCCAAGTTATACATAAGATCTGTAATCTAATTTGGAAAATCAAGGAATGGCCCAAAAAATGGACAACCTCAGTAGTTGTTCCGTTGCATAAGAAAGGTGCAACGACCTATTGCGACAACTATCGACTCATAGCTCTGCAGACGCATAAGTAAGGTAATGCGACATATAATCCAGACTGCGCCCCTTTGCTGAGTGGCAGATAGCACCGGAACAGGTAGGTTTCGTGAAAGGAAGAGGCACAAGGGAACAAATTTTGAACCTGCGGCAGTTGATCGAAAAGGCACGAGAAGACTATACACACCCATGTACATCTGCGTGGTGGATTATGTCAAGGTCTTTGATAGAGTCAAGTGGCATAGGCTATGGTCAATTCTCATATAAATAGGCATATCAGGTCATTTGATTCAGCTTATAAAAAATCCCTACGAAAGCAGTACTGCCGTAATTAGGATCGAGAACTATTTATGCGCAATCAGGAGGGGGGTGAGGCAGGGTTGTGTTCTCTCATCTCTATTATTCAATCTATATAGTGAACATATAAGGCGAACTGTGTTAGATGGATGGGAGGGAGATGTTGTAATTGGCGGTATCAAAATATCTAACTTAAGATTCGCAGACGACACAGTATTGCTGGTCCGTGATGAGAGTGAGTTGATCTCTTTTGTAGAACGCTTGGAGCTAATTAGTCTGGAATACGGACTGGAAATAAACCTCAAAAAACAAAAACAATGATAGTTGACTGCGGAAACAACAATTGGCCAAACAACATACGATCTATAAATATGGAGTAGTCGATCATTTCATATACTTAGGTACACTAATCAACAATGAAGAAAGATGCGAAACTGAAATTCGGCATCGTGTTCAACTCGGTAGAACTGCCATGTCTCAATTAACACTCATATGAAACAAAAGCATTATGCGAAATACGAAGATAAGATTGGTTCAAGCCTTGGTCTTCTCCGCTGTGGATCGGAAACTTGGTCGAGAAGAACGGCAGATCGCCAGAGAATAGATGCATTCGAGATGTGGTCCTGGCGCCGAATGTTGAGGATACCATGGACTGAGAGACGTACAAATGTATCAATTCTGGCGGAAATCAAGTCTAGACAGCGTTTGTCCAGCACGGTATATCCCTGCATTTTGAATTTCTTCGGCCACATTACCAGACGTGATCATATGGAAAAACTGATTGTACAAGGCAAACCAGATGGCAAGCGGAGAAGGGAAAGATCCCCAACCTGTTGGACCGATAGCATACAACAACTACTTTATACCAATATCGAAATGGCGTTTCGAGAAGCAACAAACAGACTGGAAACCATTAAGCGAGCAATACCTTGGAAGGCAATGAATCATTTGGAAAGCGACAGTTATACATGTCACCACATGTCTGACAAGACGTTGGATCAAGAAGAAAAATTTAAAATTATTTTTTAATAATATTTATCTCTCTTTCTCTCTTTTTCTTTCTTCCTTTTTTTCTTTCTCTCTCCTTCTCGGAAATTTTTCGTCTTTTTTAAATTTTAAATAAATCATTTATATAAAGAGAATAATATATGTATTTTTCATTCAATATAATGATATATAATATAGTATATGTATATATAACATACATACCTTTCTTTATTCATCTTTCCTTCTTCCTCTTTCCTTCTAAATATATTTAACTTTATTTTTTTATCTTTATTTTTTTACTGTCCAATTGTCAAACGACATAAACTGTCAAACGACACGAGTGAAGTCACACGAATGTGAACCAAATATATTTTTTGACATATTGGGATTTGACATGTAGCATCACGACCTCTGGTGGTAGAAAATTAAACTACACTAAAGCATACTTTTTGCACGTTTCGCATATTATAAATAAAATCACCAGTTATATAATATTTAAAAGTTAATGATCAAAGTTAGCAGAATTTCACTTTGTAAAGAAAATACGCTTGCATATCCTTAACTGACCAAACGGTCTGCCTTGCAGCCGCCACATTAGATTAAACTACGCCCCTATATCAGATCCCAATATGATAGTGGTTATAATATAATGATAAATGGATACTTTTTTACTTATGTTCTTTATTTTTCCGTGATTATAACTTTATTATGCATCATATACGTATGCACACACATACACAACATTGTCTCTCAAGGCATATTTACACAATCAAGCGAATAATCACGTGAGCGCTGCAAATGCGCCTTGAGGGACAAAATCGCTTTGCATGTGTGCGTGCGAGCATACGTACGTGAACGTCTGAAATCAAAGAAGAACAAAAAATATCACAATTCTGATATTGATTAATCATACTTTAGGATTGACTGCACCAATCTTATTCAAACGTCGCAATCGAAGTTTACATCCATATTGTATAAGAAAAGTGCCGTTAGATTTTTGATTACGACTTTTATTCCTGAGGTATTTTGATCAAAAATTTATTTAATGTAAAACTCCAGACAAGCTACTTGGTAGCGGTTAGATGTATACATTATGAGAACTGATAGCGGTGTGTTCAGCTAGTGCGATGTCCTGTAACTATCTCACTCGCATTCCCTTTCAATTAAAATGAGTGAGACAGATATAGGACACCATTCATTTGCATCACATATTGCATTGCTTTCTCTTTCAATTATATGATTTGTGATAAGGATGCAACATTGGAATACCTCCCATTACTTTCTCCTTCGCTGTTTGATCTCCGCACTTCAAATATACATGCGCGTTTCATGTGTATGTGTTTCAGTTGTCACACACATATATACTAAATCTCCATTCCTGCCCTTGAATGTACACAGGCAAATCGTTGAAGCTAAAAAGTTATTTTTTATACACTTGGCGTCGCGTCGCTTGATATAATATATATATGAATAATATATAATATATGAATAATATATAATATATATATATATATATATATATATATATATATATAATAAATAAAATAAAATATATATATTCAATATATATATATATATATATATATATATATATACATAGGTATATATATATGTATATATATATATATATATATATATATACATTTTAATAGATTAATAAAAGATTTTGGAACTTTGATATCATTTTATGTTTTTAAAATCCTTTTCTGTCATAATCATTCGATAACATTATTACGTCAGTTTATAAATTTTATAAATAAAATATATTCAATATATATATATATATATATATATATATATATATATATATATATATATACAAGGTGTATCAAAACAAGTTTACCTTAAAGAGTCTTTAAAGAGTCGTATTCCTGAATGAATTTTAAGACGATTTTTCCTTTACGAAAATTTGATGTGAAGCTTAGTTTTTTAATTATAAAAGGAAATAGCGAATTACGGGATGGTTACATATGGTAGACAGGTGCGGCGCAACTCATCATCCGATGCAGGCGCTTATACGAGGCGCTCGCTATAGCTGATCGAGTGCTACAGCGTACCCGTCCCCTAATTCGCTCACTATTTCCTTTTATAATTTAAAAACTAAGCTTCAGACGAAATTTTTATAAAGGAAAAATTGTTTTAAAATTCATTCAGGAATACGATCTAGGGAATACGATTTAAGGACACTATATTTGTTTTGATACACCCTGTATATATATATATATATATATATATATATATATATATATTGAATATATTTTTATTTATAAAATTTATAAACTTACGTAATAATGTTATCGAATGATTATGACAGAAAAGGATTTTAAAAAACATAAAATGACATCAAAGTTCCAAAATCTTTTATTAATCTATTAAAATTATTTTTAAAAAATAAAAAAACAAAAAATAAATTGTTAATGTAAGATGTATAGTCATGTCTGTTGTTTCTCCACGATATTCGTTCTCACTCACGTTTTCTGCGATTCGTGAGCATCAAAGGATTCTAAAATTTTTTATAAGAGTTTTATGGCTTGTTTGTATTTCATTAAAAATTATTTAAATTATTCGTCTTTGATATCATTTCAACTGCAAAAATCATATTAATTGATTACAATTATTGGGTGTAGTTCCGAAAAGTACTCACCCCCGATTTTTTTGCAACCTAGTATTCTTACGTATTTTGATCTGTTGATTACGAATATAATAGTGAAAATTGGCGACTATTTGATTTTCATGGTGAAAACCATGAAAAACCCATAAAAATTATTGTTTTTTACGTTTATCTCAGTAAATATGAAAAATCATGATAAATGTTTTAAACAAAAGTTTTAGATCTCACAGAGATAAACATTTTAGATTCTATTTTCACCGTACGAATAATAGTTTTCGAGGAAATGGAGTATAAAGACAGTAACAGCGTTAACACAAAATCGAATCACATTTAGAGTACATTATCCCATTTTCGATAAATGTATCAATAAATGTGTTTAAAGGCACATTTATACATAATAGCGGCGTGTTATACTCGATGTTTCGCAAGTTTGATTAATTCTGTCACTGTTATACAATTGATTTCATTAATAAAATTATTATAAATCAAGTTTTTGTAAATAATATAACTTTTTTTCTTAACAATATTAATGACATTTGGTCAATCCTAAAATTTTTTTAAAAGTAGTTATATAAAATGCACTAAAGTATACATTTCGTTTGACGCGATTTTCAATTAAAATAATTAATTAAGACAACAAATCTTGCACTTTAAAGCAAAATTAGCTTGAAAGAGCACACTCAACTTCAATATCATGGATGTAATAGTTTACACCGATATACTTTAATACGTATTACACCAATCATTTTTCTAAAGAATGGAATAGAACAGCTGTGATTGAATAATATAGTATTTATTTTACATATAAAAATATGTCCGTGTAACTTAAGTCATTGATAAAAAATCAAAGTTTGAGAAGCAAATGCAATGCATAATCATAGCCTACAAGTATTTCAAAACAAAATAGCCGTTTTTGAAGTTTATAATGATCGCGAATTCCGTCAAAAAAATAGGTTAACTAAAAAATGCTGTTACAATTCTAATAAGCAATACAACATTTCAAAAAATATCTTTTCAAAATTTTTGAAAACATTTTTAAAAATATTATCTAATTATTGAAATTATATCCGCGTTTGCATTTTGTATTGCCGTGGCATCGAAAGAGAGATCGAAATAAAATTTGTTAATTTAGCTTATAGCGCGAATATGATGAACTTGAAGATCAATCACAGTGCCGTATGCGCGTAATAAGCATTATATATAACAAAAATGTGTAACGATACCGTTACTCGTATTAAAGCACTGCGCCTATGATGTCCCTAAACAGAGATGCCAATTTCGAGACGCGCAACATGGCAAATCGTAATGGAAGGGATACATACACAAGCATAACTGTGTACCTGTGATGCGCAGATCGTTCTATGCATCACATTTACACAGTTATGCTTGTGTATGTATCCCTTCCACACATCTACGATGTGCCCCTAAACGCTCGCACCTATGGCGCGAACCCCGCCGGGGAGACGCCGTGGTAGGAGACCCTACCACGCGCTGAATCGCATGAGTGGGAGAGCTGTGCCGGGTATATAAGGCAGCCCGGCGATCATCTCAGGATCAGTCCAGTGATGCCAGGTTCGGGACGCGCGTCACGCCAAACCGTGCTAGAGGACACACAAGCGCGAATTGCGTACATGTGAGCTCGGCGTTCTGGCTAGCTTCGGATAACAAAAGAAGAGGACAGATAAACTATTTTCTGTCTCTCTTCTTCTTACCGAGCGGGCAACAATGGGCATGCTACTCGCGCTTTTTATTATGCGTTACATTTCAGCGTTATAATTAAATGATTTTTTTACAGCTTTCCTTAGTATTACATATTTAGAGAAAATAATGATATATATTTTGTAAAAAAAGAAATAAAAATATTGAAAATAAATAAATATAATTTTATAAAAAATATCGATATATATTTTTACATAAAATAATAATAATAAATATATAATAATAAAAATATTAATAATATTAATAATAATAATAAATATTAATATTAATAATAATTAATATTAACAAGCTACTTTAAGTAACAAACTTTATATTTAAAATATATTTATGTGTGATAGTAATTATTTCAATCTTTTGCACAATAATGATATACAAAAGTTTGATATATACCATTTTTTTAACAGTTGTTCCTGCGGCAGTGGCTGCTCCCACTGGTCGTTTTTGTTGTTGTTGCTGCTGCTGCTGCTGTTGCAGCAAATATTGCAGATATTGCAGATATTGTTGCATCTGCAATTGCAGCTCTTCCTGTCGTTTTAAATGATGCATCGGCGGCTTCTCTTTCAAAGTAATATTTTTTGATCTTTATTAATGTTTTCTGTAAAAATTTATATATATTTATTAATGTGCAATAAAAATCAGTTCTTATTTTCAAAATAATTAAAAAAAAATTAAATAGCTTATTTTACAGAATGTCCCAAAATATTCTACACAACAATCATGAGCGGATAGAGCACAATAAACTGAGCAAAAAAGTCTTTTGCATTTTTTTCTATAATGCTTAATGAAGGAGATATTATTTAGTAAAATCTAATCAATCAGCGCTGACTTTTAGTCGGGCGCACATCAGTAAGCCGCGCGCTGGTGCGTGAATGCTTCGCTGTTATGGCGGCGCACCGCCGTGCACGGCTCACTGCCGTGCGTTCGGTTAAAAGTCGGCGCTAATTGGCCAGATTTTACTAAATAATATCTCCTTCATTAAGCATTATAGAAAAAAATGGTAAAAGACTTTTCTGTCCAGTTTATTGTGCTCTACCCGCTCATGATTGTTGTGTAGAGTATTTTGGGACATTCTGTATAATAAGCTATTTAATTTTTTTAATTATTTTAAAATTAAGAACTGATTTCTAATGTACATTAATAAATATATATAAATTTTTACAGAAAACATTAATAAAGATCAAAAAATATTACTTTGGGAGAGGAGCCGCCGATGCATCATTTAAAGCGACAGGAAGAGCTGCAATTGCAGATGCAACAACATCTGCAATATCTGCTGCAACAACAGCAACAACATCAAGAACGACCGGTCGGAACAGCCACTGCCGCACGAACAGCTGCCAAAAAAATGGTATATCTTTTTATTTTTTATTATTAATTTGTAAATTTATATTCTTAACGATTTTTATTAATTTATAATTGTGTTTTGATTTTTCAGAAAAAAAGAGGAGCTGGGCGATCCCATGCCCGCTGGTATTATCAGCGGGGTGCATCTCAGAGAGCTGAAATTAAAAAAAGCCTCCGAGGCGGCTTCGGCGGCCAGGGCGGCCGAGGGGGCTGGAAAAATAGAAGAAGCTGAGGTAGCCGAGGAGGTCGGGGCGGCCGAGAGGGCCAGAGTGGTCCTATTATTGTTAAAAATTTTTATTTTTAATATTATCTTTTGTTCAAAAATTTTTTAATTATAATTCTTAAAAATTTATAATTTTATTATTATATATAATTTTAAATTATATAATCATAGTTATTGTTATAATTTCAGATATAATTAATTCTAATTTTAAAATAATAAAAATTTACGAATAAATAAGTAGATTCTGATTTATATAATTATTTCTTCCTCTTTCTCCTTTTCTCGCTCTCTCTCCCAGTTTCTAACTCTATAATTTATAAGACAATTATTATTTATTACTTATCAACAATATTTTATATTATTTTATTATTTAGCATTTGAATTCCATGTAGGTACAATTTTGAGCAAAATTATATTTATTTTTTTAATATTATTAATATTTTTCTTTATTTCTTTATTGTACGTAGTTCTTTATCTCTTCTTTTATAATGTGGTATCTTTTATAATGTGGTATATATATATGGCACTAGACGAAGATCCGCTTTAAAAAACCGAGCGCGCCATTGGTGATTCCCCATGGGTGGTGTGGAAAATCACCATTCATTACTTTTTGTCTATTAATGATACGAAACATACCGCAATCAAACTTTTGTATATCATTATTGTGCAAAAGACTGAAATAATTACTATCACACATAAATATATTTTAAATATAAAGCTTGTTAACTAAAATAGCTTATTAATATTAATTATTATTAATATTAACATTTATTATTATTATTAATATTATTAATATTTTTATTATTTATATATTTATTATTATTTTATGTAAAAAATATATATCGATATTTTTTTATAAAATTATATTTATTTATTTTCAATATTTTTATTTCTTTTTTTACAAAATGTATATCATTCTTTTTTCTAAATATGTAATACTAAGGAAAGTTGTAAAAAATCATTTAATTATAACGCTGAAAACGTAACGCATAGTACAAAGCGCGAGTACGGTGAGTAGCGTGCCCATTGTTGCCCGCTCGGTAAGAAGAAGAAAGACAGAAAATAGTAAATCTGTCCTTTGCTGTTATCCAAAGCTAGCCGAAGCGCCGAGCTCACATGTACGCAGTTCGCGCTTGTGTCCTTTCTTTCATGGTGTGGCGTGATGCGCATCCCGAATCTGGCATCACTGGACCAGTCCCTGATCCTAAAACCTGACTGAACCAAGATTCGAACCAAACTCCGCGGAAACCAGGCAACGGTTATTCGGTTTCTGGCAGACGCTTACTGAAGTCCTATGCTACATCAGGCCATGCACTTTTCGTGGTTAGGTCGGGCTTCTCGGCTGCTAGGATGGCGGATCCTACACCCACTCTAAACCAGGCCACGAGCTTCTCGTTGTTATCCCAGCCCTCCCGGTTGCTCGGACGGTGTTAGGCTAAGAGAACATCGCGATACTAACCGACCGCTGATACCGGGAGATTGTATCACGCCAGACCGACCGATTCGTTATACGTGGTTATTCTGTTATACCGACCGACCGATTATTGGGAGGTTATATCCTACCAGAAGCCTGATTCGTTATACCGGGTTATTTTGTTACACCGATTGATTATATATATACCGAGCGCTTAGATTGCACCGACTGTTTACATAGGCCGATTGCTTGTACATATTGTGTTCAATTATATTCCTGCCTAACTTGTAAATTTGCCCGAATTCTCTTGCTTGTATATATCGGGTTTCGCTTTTATATATTGTTTCAAACCGATCGATATATATATCGCGTTAGCCTTAGTTTCTACTATATATATCACTTTTGCATGCAAAGCTTTAACAGAAGACGGGGCGAGCACGAACGAGCTAATCTATATCGCGATACGCTACAGCTCTACGCGCTTGCTCAGTGCCTGGTTTTGGTTGTATTAATTCATTCATTAGACTTAAATAAACTGTTTTGTTAAAAATATCGGAAGAGTGAATTCGAGAGACGTATCCCATTTGGACACGTTTTATTGACACTGCGTGATTGGACATTGGTACGTATCTAATCGTGTAGTGTCCGATCTTGCCGTGTCCAATGGTGTAATGTGCGTGTCTAATCGTGCAGTGTCCAATAAAACGTGTCCAATAATGCGTGTCCAATCGGGCGGTGTTCAATCGTTACGGGTTCAAAAGGAGGTCACCCGAATTCGAATTTCCCCCTTCTCCCGAATCCTGGAAACCGGCGAGCCTGATCCATGGCATACGGGAAAGGTAAATCGTTACAAATGTTCCTCTAAGATGCGTTGTAAATGCGCAATGAGAATATGACTGACTTTAATCATGTTACTAATACATTTATCTACACCTTTAAATGTGACACTCTAAATGTATCTCTAAATATGAGCTCAGAAGGGTCTATAACTTTATGTAAAACCTTTATCATTTAACTTTTTATGTTATGACCGTTAAGAACTTGCAGTTACGTCTTTCCATTATTATTATACTTTGATGAAAGCCAAAAGAAGGGTCAAAACATCCGCTTATATGTTAATTTGATATGTTTTTTATAATAAATCAAAATGCGCCCTTAATATAAATAAATGTTCTGGGCTCTTATTGTCATTACAATTGGAATTGATTTATAATTTTAGTCTTACTTACATATTTTAAAAGAATTTTTTTAGAAGAATATATTTAAGATAATAATTTAGAAGAATATGTTTAAGATAGTAATAGCTTTTCTCTTCCAGCTATTATTGGTTTACAAGATATATTAACGTATACATAATATAAATAAATTATTTATACGTATGTACATACAATATGTGTATAGTTATAAAATGGCCAACATATTTTTAAAATGTTAACAATTGTTTTAAATATAATTCTCACAAAAAATATAATATAACATTTATACAGGGTGTCCGATAATTCGCGGATTACCCTTTAAGGGAAGGTAGAAGGTGTTATTCTGAATAGAAAAGTCTTGTACCATTTTGTGATTTTCTCAATATTTAAGAAAATATTAATTTTAAAAGATCAGCCAACGAAGTGCCGCGAAAAGCTCGCGGCGCGAAGATGCCTCCCACTGTCAATTGATACTAGGTCCGCGGCGAAGCAATGGGAGGAGCGGTTTGCGAGCGTGCTTCGCTATGGCAACCAAAAAAATTACACACATAATGAAAAGATCACATACATAAAACGGAGCGCGCATTATGTGTGTATTTTTTCGGTTGCCATAGCGAAGCATGCTCACAAACTGCTCCTCCCATTGTTTTGCCGCGGACCGAGTATCAATTGACAGTGGGAGGCATCTTCGCGCCGCGAGCTTTTCGCGGCACTTCGACTATCTTTAAAATTAATATTTTATTAAATATTGAGAAAATCACAAAATGGTACAGGACTTTTCTATTCAAAATAACACCCTCTACCTTCCCTTAAAGGGTAATCCGCGAATTATCGGACACCCTGTATAACAAAACATATAAAAGAAATTTTGTTGAGATGGTGGAATTGAACTTGAGTTTATTATGTTATGATAATTTCACGATTCCTTCCTTCCGTGAAATTGCGGGAATCGTCTATTGGTGATAAACTTTTTTTTGTTTTTTTAAATATAATATTATTACAATTGAGTAAAACTCATCTAGTAATTTCTTTATCATACTTGGTTACGCATTTGTTAGGATATAATCTAGCGATTAATCCTAATACATTTTTAAACGTAATGTTCTTATAGTTAACTTGATTGTTCATGTCATTAAGTCAAGAGGTTTGATTTTTTTAAGTCGTCTTATTGTACTGGTGTTATCCAGTAGGCAATGTATCTCAGCTCTTTCATATTGGTATAGGCGTCGTTCATGCTTCGCTGCATGTTTCCTGATTTCCTCGCTGATGTATTCCCTTTTTAAAACCCTGTATAGATTATCATTTCTCGTATATCACGGGGCATTAACGATGCTCCGAAGGACTTTATTTTGAAACTGGATAATGTTTAGGTTCGTCTTCTTAGTACAGCCCCAGAACTGGATACCGTACGTCCATATAGGTTTCAGAATTTTCTGATACAGAAACAACTTATTATGAGTATTTAGCTCAGAGTTTCTTCTTATTAGCCAATACATTTTTCTAAACTTGATACTTAGTTTATCTATTTTTTTTGACGTGCTTTTTCTATTTGAGATCTGCGTCAAGTGTCATCCAAAGTATTTAGCTGTATTTGCATAGAGAATTTTCTATGAGTTAATTTCAATCAGCATCTTGTTAATTCTACGAGTTGTAAAATTTATATGAGTCGATTTCATTTTGTTAAGTTTTATTCACCTTTTTGTCCAATCACTCACTGCATTGGTAACTCTGCAGTTTGTTGGTTGAGTCTTCGACATTTTCTCCGATCGCCGAAATCGCCGCATCAGCAAATGTTACTACTCTTACTTCTTTCGATTTACATTTAGGTACATCTTTTTATATAGCAGAAATAAGATTGGTCCTAGGATACTGTCTTGCAATATTCCTGTTGATATTTTTTTTAAGTCAGAGTTCTTCTTCATATTTTATACGAAAGTATCTATCTGCAATGTAGGATTTTAGGATCTTGAAATACTGCCTTGATAAGTTCCGTAGTTTGAACTCCAAGCCCTGGTGTCATACTCTATCAAATGCAGCTGGGCTATATCCAGAAAAATGCCTGAGCAGATTCTTTTATTTTCAAGTGCATCTTCGATTACTTCTGTGATTCTATAACTTTTTTTTATGGTCGAGTGCTTTTCTCTAAACCCAAATTGATGTGGGATGAGTTTTCTTTCCTCTATTATTGGTTTAAGTCTTTTCAATAGTAGTTTTTTAAATAATTTTGAGATTATTAGAAGCAAGAAAATCGGCCGGTATGATTTTTTATCATTCGGCGATTTATCTGACTTTGGTATTATGATTACTTCTGCTACCTTCCACTGTCTTGGGACATATTTCAGCCTAATGTTGCGTTAATTAAGTGTAGCAGTTTATGATGGTCATAATCTTTTCTTAGATAATGTTTTAATTATTTGTCTTGTAAGTCATACCCTGGCGCTTTTTTGCATGTAGCTTGTTTTTTATTTCTCTCTTTCGTTCTTGCAATACGGATGGTATTTCTTTTGATTACTGGTGTTATGTTTTCATCTGCTGCTTGTCTGTTGAAGAAGTTGAAATATTTCTTCAAGATGTGTCGCGAACAAGTGAGCTTTTTGTTTGATGTTTCTTGCCTATATTGAGCCATCTTTCTTGATTAGGAGTATTTGCATTTTAGACCTTTTTAAATCTTTAGTCGCTTGCCAGAGAGAATACTCTGTATCTTTTTCAGCAGACAATCCCTGCAAATATCTATTGATTGACTCGTTTTTAACTTTTTTAATCAAAATTTTGAGATTATTGCTTAATTTATTTAGTATTGCTTTATCTTCTGATGCTCGATTTCTCTGCCATCTTTTTCGTACTTTATGTTTGCTTCTTATTAGATCCTTTACTTCAATTGAGTAAATGATGCTTTTGTTCATTTTCTTTTGACTATTAAGTATGCTTTTCCACGCTGCTTGTTGTAAGTTCTTTATTAATAGTTTTGTTTTATCTTCTAGTTGAGAATGTATTATTGGCACTTATAGATTGGTATCTTCGATTATCTGTCGAAATATATTACTTAACATATTACTTAATTTTGCTGTATGTCAGCTTTGGTATATTTTCTTTCTCGTTTCATTAAGAGTCATGATAACTGATAAGTGATCTGATGTGAATCACTCAGCATTTTCTGCGCGTATGTAATTGTCAGATAGTCCTTTTGTTACAAATCAATAAGACACCTTATACGTAGGCAAATACGTCGATTTACCTCCAGAATGAAATTCACACTTTATTTCTTTTTCAGCTGCAAACAATTCCCTTCCGTTGGGAGCCGTTAGTCTTGAGTCCTAGTAGATATTTTTAGCTTTAAAATATTTTTCGACGATAAAGTTATGTCCTAATGATTTAAAGAGTTTATTGTAATCTTCTTTTTTTCAGTTATATTCTGACAATATATAGCTGAGATGTTATATCTTTTATTATTATTTAATGTTATTGTATATTTACAGTTGTTACTTGCATGGTTTCTTTTTCAATTTTTATCTCTTTATAATGTTTGATGTTCTCTTTCACAAACGTTGCTGAGTCTTCCCCTTGCCTTTTCAGCTGGATGGATGGTAACAGCAGTATCTTCATATCTTTACATACGAAAATCTAATAAAATAAGTTTCTGAGATTAGGCATATCTCTATTTATTCGGTATTTAGAAATATTTCTAATTCCGGTATATGTTTCAATAACCCATTTGCAATCCAAATTGCTATTCTTAGTGTTTTGTTTATTTTTGCTTTTTTACCGCTTTGTTTATATTTGTTTCCAGTTTTTTAAATCTTTTGAATATTTGTTTATTTGTTTCTTTTTGTTTATCCAGTCCCTTGTTTAATGCTCGTAGGCTTTTTAATATTTTTTCAAATATTTTATTGTTTTTATTTTCTTTCAGTCGCGCTGGATTTATTTGTTTAACCATCTGTGCATATATTTTTGCTCTCCTGCTTCCTTATGGGAAGCTTTCTATCACGCTCTAATAGCGTGACAATCGATGTACATTTTACGGAGGCCTCATGCATCTTAAAGTGAAAAAATCCGTCTTTAAGATCTTATGTCGTAAAATATTTTTTCTCTTCTAGTAAATACAATTCGTCCTCAATTAGTGGAGGTGGAAAATTATTGCGAATCGTTATTTTATTAAATGCTCGGAAATCTATACACATTCTTAATTCTCCGTTTTTCTTTTTTGTTAAAATAATCGGTGATGCATATTCGGATGTACTTTCCCTGGTAACATTTTTGGAAATCAGACTATCTAAAATATATTGTAAGTTGATTTTTTTTTAGTACGGAAGTCTACACGGTGTATACAAAAACGGTTTGTTATCTGTAAGCTCAAGTTTCATAGTGTTCTCAATCGCGGAATTTAGTGGTCTTTAGATCTTTTTCTCTTTACGCGTTAATGTAACTTTTCTCAAATAGATTACGTGCTCGTGTTTTTATGTCAAAAGGTTTTCGTTAATATACATATCTTGTGAAGATATGTGAGAGTTATTGTCATCATCTATCTCAATATTCATAATATCGATCATTTTTTCTTCTTTTTCTTCTTTTTTATTCCTTAATAATAAATTCGCTAATTTCATGAAATCGCGTCATAACACACTGGAACTCTGCATTATTTTATCCAGAACAACGTGTAATATAACATTATATTTTTTGTGATTAAATACAAGCGTCGCTTCTACAAGACCTAGCACTTCTAATCCGCTGTCATTAACGCAATAAAACTCGCCTCGATAACTATATATTTCCGCAGGCTATAACATTTAACGAAACAAATAGGGTTTCTGGAACCAATTAACGCATTAAAATTTATTTGAAAATTAATGTTCTTGTTACATATCTGTTCTATCGATCGCCGGTCATCCTCTCGTCACCCTTGCGCCACGTAGTTGATCGTAGTCTTCCTTTAAAGAGGAAGAACTGCACTGATTCGCTTGGTAACCAAATTTTCCGCACTTGAAACAGGATCTTCGTTCTCTCTTTGGTTTTGTACAGTCTGCCGTAAAATATTCTTGTTGCAGTTATAGCTTCCTTGAGTTTACTGAGTCTGCCTCTTTATGTTTACGTTGTTTTTTGCCCTACTGTTTATTTTTTCCTATTGCCGGTTTCTTATGTTGTATAAGAGATCGGTGAGATGCTCCCTTAGGTGACGGGACGTTCGTAAATGCAGTTAACATAGTTTCTACTGACTGATAGCATTGTACTCTAGTTTGCATGCGTAATTCCTAGCTGAGAATGTCCTTAATGACGTAACTATTGATTTCTTTATCAGAAACTGGTACCCGTTTGGCCAGAGTCATTTTATCATGCAGATAATCTGCGAATGTTTCACCCGTATTCCAGACTTTTGCTTTGAGTTCACGTCGTAAAATCAGCTGGCTGTTGCCCATACATCTGTTTTTCTTGTAATTCTCGCAGGAGGTCGTCACAGCTTAAGTCGACACAATCGATTCTCGAATGATACCATTTTAGCGCTTTGTCGTTCAATCTGCTGCACATCAGCGCTTTTGCTTTGTAGTTGTCTAAGTCATAAGAAGAGAGTAGTTTCTTCACTTGTTCTTCCCATCGATCGAAGTCTAAATTGTTGCCGCTAAATTCGCCGGCTAAATCTTTGAGTTCTTGCCACTTTTTTACGCTGGCTAGAATGAGCGCATCTTCTTCCGGTCTCGGTGACATCCTCAACAATTCTAGTTCTCTTCTCAATAGCTCAACCTCAAGCACGGCTAAATCTCTTTCCTTCCGTAAAAGCTCTCATAAAGATTGCCGAAAATCCGATTGTTCAAAATCGTAATTTAAATTCCTCTTAATTCACATTAACACAATGCTCGGATTTTACGCCGATGGAATCCCACTTTCGAATTTGTAGTATAGATTGTGAAAAGTATACTTTATTTTATGTTAGGATGGCGTACAATAAAATAACGCAGACCACATCGGTTGACTCATTATCGATAGGAATCGCTCTGTTCGAGAACGGGTCGAAAACTAACTAAACTAAAGCGGCCACGTGCACCCCCTGTTCATATACTAGAATCGGCTGTTGAAAAACAAACGATAAGCCTTACCTGCCGCTAACATTCTCGCGTTACCTCGATAAAATTGGCGATGCCGTGTTTACATCAAAGTCGCGTATATCGTAAACAGCTCGTGCGTTGATGGAGATGGCTTTCGGTCCTTCGATCTTATAATATCAAATTTATTGCTTTCCTTAATGGCTCAATTTTTACTTTTATGCTGAGAATTATCTTTATGTTACATATGTTTTCAGGATGTATACAGGATGTCTCATAATTCGCGGATCACCTCTCTTGTGCATATAAAGCATGTTAAACTGGATAGGAAAGTCCTCTTCTATTTTCATGATAATTAATAAGTAATTAATTTAAAAAGATAGGGCAATCCGCATCTTATACAAGCGTGCGACGAGTAGAGACTACTGTAATGCGATACTAGGCGCGCGGTGAAACGTTCATAAAAGTAATGATAAGTTTATTTCAAAACATAAATATTTTACAAAATATTTTATAGTTTATGTAAAATTATATCAAAATAAAGTACGAAATATTTCGTAAATTATTCACATTTTGGCTATCTTACCCTTATAACTTTTTGTGCCAAATATTGCGAGGAATCGATTTGTATGAAAAAATTAGAGTAGTTCCATTAAAAAAAAATTAAGATGACCTTTAAATCTCCTAAGCACTTCCACCTAAAAAAAATATTCACTTCCACAAGATTTCTCCCTCGATACCATACAATTTTTATTTCAAACATTTTCTTCTATCTCCAAAACTGTGAGAATTATTCGACTGACCTGTTTTAGATGCCTCACCCTATATATATTTTCAGCTTTCTCCTCAAAGGTGAGCATAATAGTGGAAGTCCTTTTTTATTTATAATTTAGTTTCCTTGATCATTATTTTTTCTTTCTTTCTTAATAATGTTGACTGCATCTAGTATTTTCAGGTCTTTTTGCTGTAGGTCATTTTTTGCACAGGTTGCATGTAGAGCTTTAGCCATGAGTTTAATGATCCTCTTATCTTCGTAAGTGTACCACTAAATTGATGCATCAGCTTTTTTGCCAGTGCTCTATATGTGTCCGAATACTAAGTATTAATTTTCCACACATCATTGTTTAATGAAATGATTATGTATTCTTTAACTGTTATTGATTTCATCAAAGATGCATGTTTCCATCTACGCACACAGTTTGTTAGCGCGCTATATAATGTAATAACTTTGTTGTGTCGGATTATTCATTTATATTTATTGTGCATCGCTGCGATTAGCTCAATTTGTCACTGCGTTTTTTTTTTAATGTTATTGATGTTTTACTTAGAAGTACCCGAAAAAAGTTAAAACGTATGTATTTTTTTTATAATTTTAAATCTAATTATCAAATAAAATGCATCCTTTATTGTATTTTATACACTATTATATTTAAAAAAAAAAATTCAAATTGACCAAATTTTATTAATATTATTAAGTAAAAGAATTTTATTATGTACAGAAATTTGATTTATAATAATTTAATTAATAAAATCAATTGTATAGCAGTGACAAAATTAATTAAACTTGCGAAGCAAGAGTACAACATGCCGCTATTATGTATAAATGTACATATCAATGATTCGCTTCACGGAATTGCTCGAATATTGTTCTATTGGACATGTTCCGATTGGACATTGCTCGATTGGACATGTTCCGATTGGACATTGCTCGATCATGCGGTGTCCAATCGTACAGTGTCCAATACTGCAGTGTTCAATCGTGCTATGTCCAATAATTGTGTGTCCAATCGAGCAGTATCTAATCGGACCGTGTCCTAACGGGATATGGCCGTATAAATGTGTCATATTTATTTTATCAAAAATGGGATAAATGTTTTATTTAATATCTCAGAATACAATTTTCACTATAAAGTTGCGCATTTAACCTAAAAATGACGATGTGTCTCTAAATGTGCCGTTAAATGTGCGCTCAGAATACCGCCACATTTATCGTATCATCAAGGCACATTTAGAGATAGATGTAAGCTTAGAACGAGCCTACTCTTTTAATTATTTAATTCTTTTAATTATTTTTAATTAAATTTTTAATTAAATTAAATTTTTTTAATTATTTTTTTATACACCTATGTGTATAAATATGATATTCTAAATGTACTTCTAAATGTGAGCTCAGATTAAGGGCCTATGAGTCGGAAAAGCATTTAATACTATCATGCGTGACTATAAGTGATCGTCACCTTCGTTGTCAATTTGATAGAAAGCAGGAAGAAAACAGAAAACATATGACTATTCTTTTCTAGCCTTCAAAAGTAGCAAAAACATAAAGCGCACATATTTGCATTTGTGTGTATCCTCGTCACTGTCGAAACCAGTGAGCGGGTAAGCCGCGTCTTTGTTTCTAACATCACTAATCATACAGGAAGTACCCTTAGGGAGAAGTTCCCTTAGGGAAAATACTTGCGACAGATCAAATCAATGTCAGCAACTTTCATACAGGTGTAGTTATTCAACGCCAGGCAAGCTAAGTCTTCTATTGTCATCCTCGTTGGGTCTCCAGACATCAATGGCTATCAGAGACCGAAGCGCCACTTCTAAAACAAATGGGCTTCAGCTTGCACTAGTGGAGACTGCTTGGAATTATCACTGCCAAGACTCACGCTCGAAGGGATATCTTCAATACTTGCGACGTCATTCTTCTGCTACATCTTTTCGTAGTTTGTATCTCCACTATTGTTGTTGCTCCCAGCTTTGCTGACTCGCCGTTTTGATCAGACGCAAATCGCCTCACCACGAGAGTGCACAAGAATACACAGGAGGATAAAGATACAGAGTGAAGCCTCCGAAGTACATGGACCAAACAACTCAAAGCAACAGCGATCGAGAAATGTCACAGAGTAGATACAGATGGAAGATTTGATACCTGAATGCTGTTCCGTTTGGCATTTTATTTACCTTGCGTGTAGTCACTGAAGACTCGTGAAGTATACAAAGACCACCAATCATCATGTGGAGAGAATGTCAACTTTAAGACAACCTCGCGGAAGTTGTTTTAAATGACTCTTGTCACGGCAATCATAAAACTATCACAATTATACATATATAATTGTAAATAATCTACAATAATCGTTTTCCATCATCCAACAAAGAGTCATTTGATACACACCTTTCGCAGCATCCATATCCCTCTATATAAGAAAATGTAGCCGAGCGACTACATAATATATATGTATATGTATATAAATTACCACCAAATATTTTTTGTTTAATCTGTTTAACTATACTATATATATACATATACATATATATATATATATATATACATACATAAATATGTATACATACATACATATGTATACATACATACATATGTATACATACATACATACATACATATGTATACATACATACATACATACATATGTATACATACATACATATGTATACATACATACATACATACATACATACATACATACATACATACATACATACATACATACATACATATATATATATATATATACATATATATATATGTACATATATATGTATATGTATGTTTGTATGTGCGTGCGTGCACGCGCGTATGCGTGTCGCTTGTATGGTGCACATATACACATTTGTTACTAACCAGTATAATAGACAGTTTTACGAGACACATTGTACGCTGCCTTCGGTATGCTGAGTAAGCATTTGACAACTGTTGCTTCCAGTAAATCTTCATCCAGTGCAGCAACGCGTGATGAAATATTGTACAGTCCGTCATCACGCAGCTTTACGATAGGATTCTCAATTTGCTTCTCTGAAATATCTCTGCAATAATAGCAATTAGTTAAGATAAACATAAATTCAATTTCGAGAAAATATATTTTTTGTCATATATTAAATTATTAGAAATAAACCTGTTTTGATTACAACAAATTTACAACTATAAATAATATAGGTTCCTTTTCACACTGATGCTCGACGCTCATTTTTAACGTCGAAGAATATCACGTGATTAAAATTGACGCTACATTATGAAAAAGAGTTTAGTATCGAGTTTATAGCGTCAGCACCGTATGTATATCAAGTTTATTTAATGAAATAACTATTTATCGTACTGAATTTAAATATATATATATATATAACATGAATGTAGGAAAATTAGAAGTAGCTCTTGCATTAAATACAATAATGTCGATTTTTTCTGATAAACTTGCTAACCTCAAAAAATATTATTTTTTGTTGAGATATTATTTTTTATTAAATAATAGCAGTGCAATTTGTATATAAAAGAGGTTTATTCAATTAGACAGTAATTAATAATGAATAATGAGCAATAAAAGATACGTAAGGTAATAATGAATAATGAGCAATAAAAGGTAAGTATGCTGCACGTTCAGTACTAAATTGGAAAGAATAATGTGCGTGTATCTAACCTAGCCAGACTGACTCTGGAACAAAGAAGAATATTTTAATCGCGCGAAGAGCGGCCTCTCTGCTCAACGGCATTTTGTACGTCAGAAGTTCAAATAGAGACATACTAGAGTGCCAATTTCAACATTTTAAATTTATTATTTTTTTTTATATTGAATTATTTTTTTTTAATATTGAATAACAAGTTCAATTATCATTTTTGTACAATGTGCAATGAAGTTTCATCCAAATGAGGAGATATATTAGGTTGATGCGTATGAAATGTCAGATTTTCTTTAAATGTGAACGTTTGTCTCCCTGTTTTTGTTATGCTTTTGTTTTTGACATAACCTGGTTTATAGTTGTACTGTCCATTGCCAGAGTCACATTTTAGCAAAGAAGATTTTCTCAAAAGTGTTTCCTTTTGTTATTTGCTTTGAATTTTGCACCGATATGAATTCAACCGATATTCGTGTAATTTTCTTATATGAGTATAAACTTGGTAATAATGCTGCAAAAGCTGCACGCAATATAAACCAGGCGTTTGGGGAGAATACTGTGAACGATCGAAAAGTGCAGCATTGGTTTGAAAAATTTCGGTCTGGTGATTTTTCCCTGCAAAATGAACCGCGTGGAAGACTCGAAACGTCTGTGAAAAATGATGCTCTGAAAGCATTGGTGGAAACGAATCCAACTGTTTCTTCAAGGGAACTTGCTGCCAGAATGGAAGTTGACCATACAACAATATTGCGGCATTTTTCTGAAATTGGCAAGGTGAAAAAAATAGATAAGTGGATATCGCACGAACTAACCGAGCGAAATAAGCTGGATCGCTTGAGCGTATGCTCATCATTGCTAACCCGATTTAATCGAGATCCATTTTTCGATCGGATCATTACTTGTGATGAAAAATGAGTTCTTTACGACAATAGGAAAAGGTGTGCTCGGTGGCTTGATAGGGATGAGGCTTGTGCTCATACTCCACGGCCATCACTTCATCAACGGAAAATTTTAATCACAGTTTGGTGGAATGTGACTGGAGTAATACACTACTCATTCCTTCAAACTGGAATGACAATTACAGCCGAAAAGTATTGCCAGTACATTGAAGAAATGCATGAAAAATTGAAAATTATACGCCCATCACTTGTTAATCGGCATGGCCCAATATTTCTCCACGACAACGCTCGGCCGCATATATCGTACAAAACAATTGCGAAATTAAATGAATTAAAATATGAAATTTTGCAGCACCCACCTTATTCACCGGATCTTTCGCCAACCGACTTTCATTTATTTAAACATTTAGAACTGTTTTTACGGGCTAAACAGTACGAAAATGAAGACAGTCTGAAAAATGCCATATCAGAGTTCATTGATTCTAAAGATCAGAATTTCTTCAAGACAGGCATCTATGCATTAAAATCTCGTTGGGAAAAGTGTATTGAAGTAAATGGAGCATATTTTGATTAAATAAACAGCTTTTGGAAAAAGATATGCAGTTTAATATATTCACTTAAGAATCCAACATTTCATTCGCACCAACCTAATATATTCTGCATTTCTTATTATTTATATTTTCCTTTTTAATAATAAAAAAATTAATTTATTTATTTAAATAAAAGTTTAAATTAATTAAATAACTATTATTTTGTTTTATATTAAAATTTCATTTTAATTTTTTTTTCTTTTTTTTTCTATTTGTACTTTCTTTTTTCCATGGCCTATCGGGCGCGTCTCCGGGTGGATAGGAAAATGCCCAGGAGACCTCCGGGTTTCTGACAAGAAAAGTAGGGTTGTGGGAAGTGGTGGATATAACTGATCCCGCGGGCGTAAAACCCTGTCGGGGTCTGGGAAGGCTACTGCCGTGGACCAACTCCCTAAGCCAAGCTGGAAGTCATCGTGGTGAGGGCTGCGTGGCACTGGGAGTGCAGTGTCGTGAACGATGCCTCTGGGGCACCGAGCGAAACTCCAGAGTATCTAGCTTTATCCGGGCATACGGGGCTCTGCCCGGGCGGACTTACGTTTCCTAGCTTCTCGTGGGACCAAGTATGAAATGTCCTAATTGAAAAATCACTGATGGTCTTGGGCGGACTGAGGGTGTGGGCTCGCAAGGGCTCCCACTCTCAGGAGTAGCGGCCTCGGCTCCCGAATGGACTCTTCAGGGCCCGGAAGGGAAAGGCCGCTGTCGGTGAAGCAGCGGCTTCTCGCAAGAGAAACCGTTGTAGAGCCGAGAAAAGGAGGGCCAAGTGGGACAGAGAGCTGGCCATAGCAGGGTTAGATCTCTCTTTCTTCGGGGCTCTCGGGGCGACCTAAGGGGAAAAAGGGGCCGAACAAGCTCTGGGGTTACTTCCCTTCGGTGCAAAGAGTAATTAAGAGGCCTAAGGCTCAGATAACTGGGCCCTATGTTTCTGCTGCCAACTCCCTGGCGAGGGTGATTGTTCAGGAGGACTATCCCGAACAGATGGTAACAACCGGAGCAGTTGACCTTGCTGACGGGAAGCGGTGGTCGCGGAGATGGCGGAGATCCTGGAGAGCACCCTTTTGTCGCTTCACGGAGACTGCGATGCTTTGCAACGGTGCCATCGTTATCAGGGGGAAGGAGATGGCACTCAATTGGCTCTCTGAGCGAATTGGACACATCTCTCCCTGGGAGGGTGCCAAGCTCAGAGTGGTGGACTTGGACGCGTTTCAAAGGCGGCACAGGATGGCTGTCTGGATTCCGGGTCCTCCGGTGGCTGCGATGACGGTCCTGGGGCTGCTGAACAGGCAGAATCCGACCATCGCCACGGTCAGCCATTGGCAGATTTTGCCGATTTTCATCTACAAAGGGCTTTAATGGACAGCTTCGAGAAGAAGTCCAGCGAGAGTGGTACGCTTTAACAATAGGATCTCTTGGTGAGGACCGAGATTGAAGAAGCTCAGGGAGGGGGCTCGGTGTGCCTGAAATAGAGTCAAAACCACGGGTCGCCCGTTCGACTTGGAGCTCTATCGGAGGGTTCAGAAGACCTATAGGGACTTTGTAGTAGCCGCCAAGAAAGAGCTGGAAGAGATTCCGGAAGTCTCCAGGCTCTGCAGAATTCTGGCAAGAAACCCGAACTCAAACCTGCAGGCGATATGATTCCCGGATGGGGATATGATTTCCGGCGAGCGATGTCTGGTTCATCTTCTGGAGACTAATTTTCCGGTCTTTATGAGGGAACCTGATGTCGACCCTGGCGCTTGGACCGTGGAGCCCAGACTAAGAGCACGCGGGTGTGACTGGGAACTGGCAGCCAGCATTGTAAAACCTGAGAATGTGAAGTGGTCAAAACTTTCAAACCGCTGGACCGGATGGAATTCCGGCGCTTCTACAAGAAGGGCTCATGCAGATCAGCGGACCGCTCACGCGGACTCTGAGAGCTTGCCTTACTTTGGGATACACTCCCAAGGCATGGAGGCTGGCGAGAGTGGTATTCATACCCAAAGTCGGCAGGACTTGCTGCACCTCTGGCAAGGACATCAGACTGATCAGCCTAACGCTGCATGGAAGTCAACATGCTTATAGAATGGGCTTCTCTAACGGCTTCCGAAACGGCGCTTCACTCTCTGATCTCCCAAATTGAGAGAGATCTCATGATGGGAGGTTACGCGGTGGGGACTTTTGTGGATATAGAGGGTGCCTTCAACAACATCTCTTATAAAGTGGTTTGCAGGGAAGCAGCGCTGCGTGGCGTTCCAGACAGGCTGGTCCAGTGGATTACGGGTATGCTTCGTCGGAGGGTTGTAACGACGCTCGGCACTGTCAGTGTTGGCAGCTGGGTGGATCGAGGGTACCCACAAAGCGGAGTGCTCTTTCCACTTCTATGGTGCTTAGTAGCAATCGATGGATTGTTCAGCAAGCTTAATGATAAGGGATTTCTTTGCGCAGCGGATGATCTGGCGATCGTGCAAGGACCTTCCTGGACACGCTCCTAGAGCGCAGAGCGCTCTCAGAGTAGTAGAGGAATAATGCGGCAACTCTGGACTCTCGGTTAATCCCCGAAAAACGGAGCTGATCATATTTATTCGCAAATACAAGCTAGGCACTGTGGTGGGACCCACCTTGGGAGACACACCGGCCAGGTCGGTGAAATATTTCGGAGTCCTGGATAAGAAACTGATTTGGAAGGAGCACCTGGAGGATCGGTGTAGGAGTGTGATCTCCTACTTCTGGTTGTGCAGAAGATTCTTTGGCCAGACCTAGGGCCTCAGGCCGGGGATGATTTATTGGATCTCCTCTGCTATCCTTAGACCTAGGCTGCTGTATGCTGCAGTGGTATGGTATCCTAGGGTACAGTTAGTGTCGGCAAAGGAGCACCTGAGGACTTTTATCCTAAGAGGGGCTCATGTGGCTATGAAGATCACGCCAATTGCGGCAATGGAGATGTTGTTCGATATTGAGCCGCTATGCCATACGGTAGTCGCCGCGGCTGCATCGGCGGTCTATCGTCTGAGATGCGAGGGAAAATGGAGGACCGGCACCAGGCACACCAAGCTTCCCGACGAAGTCCTTTCCCATCCCATCTTTAGCATGGGACAGGATAAAATATCAGTCATTCGTGCTCTCAAAGCGTTATTCAAGGTATTCTTTCCGGAGCGGGAAAACTGACTTTGGCCGCAGGATCCGATGCTGAAGAATGGGCTCATTCTTTTCATGGATGGGCCCAAGATCAGCTCGTGCTCAGGAGCTGGCATTCACTGTCGAGGGAAAGGGATCAATGAGTCGATCCTACTCGGTAAATTTGCCACAGTCTTCCAAGCGGAAATAATGGCGATCTTATGCTGTAGGCAACGACTTCTCGCCAATAAGGAAAGAGGCAGACGCATTAGCATTTACTCGGACAGCCAGACGGCTCTTAGGGCCCTTGAGGCTTCCTGTTACCTCCAAGTTGGTCTGGGAGATGCAGATGCACCCTGGGAGAACTTGCGAAAGACAATGAAGTTGCTCTGGTCTGGGTACCTGGGTATTCTGGTATCACAGGCAACGAGGCAGCCGACCAGGTTGCCAGAGCTGGCTCGGAGGCTGTGTTGGTGGGACCGGAACGATCGGAATCCCCTAGACAAGGGGGAGATTAGTCGCTGGCTGCGGGATCAGCACCTGGAGAGGAGCGGTTAGATGCAGACAGACGAAGGCTCCTCTCGGGAATTCTCCGAGGGAAGGCCTTGCCAGCTATATCAAAAAGGTAAGCAGACAAGAAGCCGGGCTGGTGACTCGTATTCTCAACAGGCACGGCACTCTCAACTACCATTCGCATAAATTGGGCATCAGTATGAGACCCAACTGCAGGAAATGTGACGCACTGGAGGAAACCAGCCTTCATGTTCTATGTGACTGCCTGGCTTATGTCAAGATTAGACTGGAATGCTGGGGTTCGCTTTTCCAAGACCTCAGCAAATAGAAGACCTCTCGGTTAAGGCACGCCTTCTCCTCTGGAGAAGAATAGACCTGAACTAAAGGGCTTATCGGAGAGGCACAATGGACTTGGTCTGCGTGTCGTAAGCGGAGCTTCGCATTCCGAGAATCGCCCTCCGCACTTTACTTTTATTTCTATTTCTATTTTCTTTTTTGTATTAATTTGGTACTAAAGTGAAGTTAACTCGTTATATGGCCAACAAAACGCATTGACGCCAAAGCTGAAAAAATCAAGCTTTTTTTTTTATGCTAGTCAAGTCAAAATCATGTAACCATGTACATAACTAAAAAGAGCATCCCATGAATTTTTTCCAAACACTATATATGCATATATACGGGATGTTCAGTGTAACGGTCCTCACGAATTTTGAGACATTTCTGACAGCTTAAAAAAAAGTTCATATAGTAAAAATTAATGTGTTTTACGCAAGCTATCATGTACAATAAAAACATTTTGAGAAAATTTTTTTTTTTATAAAAAATCAATATCACCTTAAATTTTGTAAATGGCACCATACAATTTTTTTTCAAAATATTGTACTTTAAGACGAATTCTCTCAACGCACTATAATAAATAGCACTTTTATTAATATATAATATCAATTTTACAACATTATTTTAAATAATAGTATTTATAAGTTCTGACTAAAATATAAACATAAACATTGAACATTATTTGGGAACTATTTTCACAACGTAACTATTGTAACATCACATTCTTAAAGAAGTGTTCATTTTTATTTATAACAATAAAGAAAAGCTATAACTTATGTAAGCAAATGCTCAAATTGCCTCTTTCTGCAAATTTGATATTAAATATTAATAAAAATGTAACTTTCTGGCATAAGACACTTGTTAATTAATTCCTTTAATTTTTATTTAATTATTGACTTTAATCCTAATTTTCTAAAATTCTTTAATGCTGGTAATAAAATTCGATTATGAACTATTGTCTAATAGAGCTCTTCTGATTATATATTGATCTTTGCGATCTTTTACCTTAATAACCGTGACAGTTAATAATACTTGTTTTGATTTTGGCATTTTAATTATTGAGCATGATTGCGTATGACATTATCAGATTTATTTGTTTTAGTGTTTTGAATAACAACTTGATTTTCTTGCTTTGATTTGTACTTTTTTGACAAATTACGTCATGTAACAATGTGCTATGCTTTCTCTCACACAATTTACAAGTACTACTTTGACAATCTTTTGCAAGATGCTGCTTATTTTTTAAACAATTAAAACATAGCTATTAAAACACCCTATTACTAATTTATTTGATTGGAGCGCTTGTTTGGATCCGATAAGTTTAGAAATTGTTTGTTTGTAATTGTTGGTAAATTTGATGATTATCTTTACAGTGAATACATTTTGTATAAGTTATTACAACATGAGACGCTGTTGTTTTCAAAGACTTAATTTGACGCGAATAATTACTTATATGTGTAGATTGACTTCTTATGAGCTACAACCACAGATGCAAGTTTTGCGTTTTATGTCCGCTGCCAGCGCTGCAGAAGGGATACGCACACAAGCGTAAACGTAGACGCTCTGCGTTTTTTCGCATTACATGTACACAGCTTGTGTGCGTATTCCCTCTATAGGCGCTGGCAGCGGACACAAAACACAAAACTTTTTAGCATTTATAGCTACAGCCTCTAAAGTTTGATCTTTGCGTGAGAAATTCTGTCAGTTCTTGAAATTTAGGTATTCAAACTGTTTTCCCATTTTTTTATTGTTATAAAATCCAATTTACTGGTAATTATAGATTGTCCCACTGCGAAATAGGTCTCTTTAAAGTTCGCTCTTGCGTGTTTTAATACACCATGTAGTACGTTACGAATGTCTACACTGTTTTCCTTCCTTATTTCTGGTAAATAAAAAATTAATTTTAATGTGATTTTGTACAGTTAACTTTTCTAATCAGTTATTATATATGTATATCTTTCAATCGGACTGTGTCGGCGGAATTTATATTGGATATCTCTAAACGATGATATAGTTTCCGCCGCATCTTTTAAGGATGATTTCAAATAATAAAAACGTTGTATATCATTTAACGAGTTATTAGCATGTATCAAAGAATTAAATATATCAAAGAATGTATACCATTCTATGATATACCGAAAATGTCGGTAAGTCAAGTAATCTAACTTCTAACATGATTGTCATTAATTCGCCTTCGCGTGTCATTCATAACTCCGGTTGCTTGGTCCAGATTATCTATAGCAGCTGGTTTGACGAGATCTTTTAATGCTCTTTTTCCTATTAATTTCAAATTAATGTACTTGTCTTCATAACTCTTTAACTCTTGATCCATTTGATCATCTGTCATATCTTCATCTATTAATTTTATTTAAATTTTTATTAATGATTTCCATAACTCCTCCAATTTATTCAATTTTATTTTTTCAATATCAATTGTATCGTGATCTATATTATTCATAAAGTTTACAATTCGCGTGAAACCAGCTTTAGTTACCTTTCTCCTTTGTTTAATTTTAAGCACATTTGCTTCAAATGCTATAATGATTATAAATTGACGTTAATATAAAACTTTATAACCACGCTTACATAAATAACGACATAAGTGTTACATTTAACATCGATGCAAACAATGGCTTCACGGTAATCTGAACTTGTTTCCTTCATGGCGAAATAGATTCACCCGCTTCGCAGCACAATGCCAAAATGACTATAAATTAATGTTAACATAAAACGTTATAACCACGCATAATAACGACGAAAGTGTTTATATCATATAAATGATCTCTGTAATTCAGGAATGTCTGAAAATTTCAGAAATGTGTATAATTTCCATCGATTTTAGACTTGATACGTCTGTCGATATTGCTTTTCAACTTTTCATCTATCGTTCTTCTGAGAATGAAATGCTTTTCTAATTTTTTGTCTAATGATTTTTGTCGAGTTTCAACATTTTGAAAATAGCTCATTCTTTAATGTATAAATAAAAACTATTCCCTATTTTTTAATTATGTAAAAAGTTTAGAAATATTTATAAGACATTTTATTTCAAAATATTATAATAGATTGCCAAAAATACTTACTCGATAGAGATATCTAAAGTCGGTTGAGGGTAAAGTCCTTCAGCCAAACATGTTATTTCGACTCCATTTTTGTTATCTACAGTTTTTTTTGCGTATACAAGATCAAATTTTTCTTCTGTTGCTGTAATACAAATTAAATTGTTACATTATTTACTGTTGATGCTCTCATAATATTTTTGCTGAAAAATAATATATAGATTACTTTTAAAATTTATAAAAATAGAGATTGATGTAGATATCAAATGGCTGCGTTTTCTAAATCCCCATAATCGACATCTAGGTAGTATAAAAAAGTTGTAAAAACATTACAAAAATTTTATTCACAATTTTGCAATTTCGCGAGCAACTAAGAGCAGGAAACGGATAATAGTGAGTTAGTTTATTAGAAAATAATTCTCCTAAATAGAACTCTATAGAACTGATTATTGTATATGTTGTAGGCAAATAGTTATTTTATGAAAATAGCTTTTGACTAGACAAATGATATCTGCCTGGTCAAATGGCTTTTACCCATTTATTTATGTTTGAATGCTATTTTTCTAAGCAAATAGCATTTGCCCAAACGCTTTTTAGGAAAGTGAAAATTATTTATATTTATGGGATAGGTACATGATCATAGCGCATGCTCTATGGTCACATGCGCATGTTTAATTGTTGTGTAAATAGGAAAGTATATGCGTGAAGACGGTAGATTCCGCCTCCCAATAGGGGGAAAGGAGCTCCACTATCATTAAAATTAGACACATTGATCTGGATTGAACCTCGCTTTGTGTGAAAACTTGTTGTAAACCCATGTGAAACTTTATTTCGTATTAAAAAGTGCGTGAAACAGTGTTTCGTCCCCTCCCTTTCCCTACGGGGGAGGCTCCACTACTATTAAAATTAGACATATAGGTTTACCTTGAACTTCGCTCTGCGTGGAAAGTTGTAAACCCATATAATATCATTTCACATGGGCTTATAATTTTTCACGCAAAGCGAGGTTCAACGCAAACCTATTTCAATGGTAGTGGAGCCTCCCCGTGGGGGCGGAACACTGTCTTCACGCATACACTTTTTTATCATTATTTGAGGTGAAAGCGTTAAACTAAACAATTACGTTATTATTAATTATAACGAATACCATTTGCCTAATAGCGGTTCAATCAAGTAACATTTGTCTAGGAAAATAGCATTTGCTTAAGAAAATGACATCTCAACACAAATAAATAAAAACCATTTGACCAAGCAGATAGCATTTGTCTAGTCAAAAGTTATTATAATTATTTTTCTAAAATAATTATTTGCCTACGACATATACTCCATCCAGCGAACAACCATGGTCTGTATATAGGAAGTGGGGAGAGCGTGGCACGCTATTCGATACCATATTTATATATGGCACACTCGGGGCTTTTTAGGCGTTCCTTTGGCGGAAACCTGCGTCAAATGGCCAATTTTTCGTCCGATTCATGGTTATTCTCTCGCTGAACGGAATATACACAAATAGAACACAAAATTTTCTTATTTATATAAATGTAGTTGCATATTACAAAATTAGAGATTTATAATAACCCTTCTTTATGTTTCTGAAAAAACGAAAACGAGAAAAAGGTTGTTTTTCTGAATGGGGCATTCCTCCGATTGATGAAATTTTACAAGTAGCTTCAAGAGATTATATTAAGATCAACTCTCAAAATCATATATATATGGATTTTACACGGTTCAAAATAAATAAATAAAAATATCATGAAAATCGTAAAAACCGTAAAAAAAAATCCAACTCCAATAACCTTGATCTTGACATATGTTATCAAGATTATGTCCCTGAATAACATTTAATAAATTTTAGTTGTCACTCATTGTTTATTAACAAGTTATGAACAAACAATTTTCACTATATATATGTAAAATATCCATTTAATATATTTAAATATTCCGTTTATCCATTTATTTATGTGTAGTAAATCAAATGTATGATGGGGAAGGGCCCTCCGCCCATACCCACCTCCAAAAAACTTAACCTAATCCATTTCCTAGAGAAAAAAAAGATTAAAAAATACTTCAGTGCGAAACGAGGTCCATGTTTCTACAATTCAAAATGAGGTTGCAACTTTTCACGTAAAGCCAGGTCTACTCTCAAATCATATTTTAGTTTTCAATCAGAAATAGGTTAGGTCTTTCGAAAGTGGTGCCCCTTCGTAGGGACGGGGGGAGAGCGGAACTCACTGCGTCCACGTTTACACTTTGCAAGACAAAGTAAAGTTCACATGGAAAGACGATGCGAATTTCATTTTTACACTTAACTTTGACCCTTCATTGTAATCGCTTTGCGTTTATAACTTGTAGCGTAAAGCGAGATACAATTCATATCATCGAATGCTTCGAATTCAAAAGAAGGATTATACGGTTTCATATGGATTTGAAACTTTTCGTGTAAAGCGAGATTTATTTCATATCGTTCGGTGCTTCAGATGCATAAGGAAGTTTATAATTATATGATGCCATATAGGTTTGCGAATTTTTAACAAGAATGTACTTTTTCTAATAATATAAATAAATCTTCGAAATTGCATTGACATTTAGATAATTAGAGAATACGGAGTCCGATCATGTTACGGATGCGTATCTAAAGCAGAGTGCTGCGTGCTTTATGATTGTGGGGATCAGGCGACATTGGTAAGATTTTAAGATGTAAGGAAAAGATGGCAAATGTTGATTCTTATAAATCCATTACACTGCCACTTGTAATAATCAGCATCGCACTATCAGCAAATTATGTATCCCTGCTGATAGCGCTAAACAATCAAAATTGCCCGACATGCATAAACTATAAACAATTTAAATATGACTCTTTCCATTCCTTCTATCTCTTCGCATTCTACCGATGCCGCTACTGCTTCTATTCCTTCTTTTACCTCTGCTACGCTTACAGATTTAAATGGCTCCTGGAACCTTTGAAAGCTTTTAGCCACTCTCGCCAGTCGATAGTCTATTAGCTGGTGCTAGGAAGGGGATCTTTTGCCTAAAAAGTGAAAGTGCACATAGAATGACAAAGAATGGATGTCTATTGTATGCTCCTCCCGAGTCTATTCAAGTTACGTGACAGCAGTCGGTTTGCGTTTTAGATATAAAAAGTATATCGTCTGTAAGACGGTAAACGAGAACAAAGAACACGTGGTCGTCACAAGATTCTAATGGAGGATATGATCTTGCTCACCTATTCCTTTGTGATGAAGAAGATGCTTTTTATGAAGACGCCTGAAGAAAATTTCGAGGAGACAATCAGTCATTGATAAATGATGAGACAATCTCTGATATATATAGTTTTTCGAGGGAATATAAATCAAACGACGCAGTAGCGTCGCGACGCCAAGTTCATAAAAAAAACGCCAATTATAAAAGAAATTTGTCTAGCTTGTCAAGAGTTTCGCCTATGTACAAGGACCGGCCGCTACCAAGTAGCTTATTCGGAGTTATATGTTTATAATACTTTCGATTAAAATATCTCAGGAACTACAGCCATAATCAAAAATCTAACTGCACTATTATGATATAATGTGTGTGTATGTGTGTGTGTGTGTGTGTGTGTGTGTGTGTGAGAGAGAGAGAGAGAGAGAGAGAGGTTTGTATTTTATACAAAATTTTATAAAGTTTTATATAAGAATGTTAAAAAAGATATAATAATAATTAATTAGTTTACTAAAATTTCAATTTATTAGTATATGTTCATTTATAAATTTTAAAAAATCATATACAAGAATTAATACAATATAATTTATAAATAATCACATTGGAATAATGTTCAAAAAACATGTACCAATTGTGATGCTGTCTCAGTACTTGAAAAGACTGATATAATAATAACAAGAAATATTATCATCTTACAGTTATAAATTAATTATTATTTAAAATTAGTGATACAAAAATGATTAAAGTAACAGATTTAAAAATTAAAGCTGTACCTACGGAAAAGATAAGTATTGGTGCGAATATAAAGTCATTAGTGGAATTTTTCATCAGGGTAAAAGTATAATTGATGGACATTATGCAAGCAGAGTACGTGCTAAATGTACGGAGTGATAATTAATAAATGATTTAAAAGTACAAAAGTGCAGTTGGCTTAAAAATATATATTCTTTGTAGAAAAAATATAAATTTTTACAAAAAGCAATGAGATCACAATAAAAAAACCTTACAGAGGTGAAAAAAAATACGCCAAGTACATAAAAAAATATTCCTTGTACACAACAGAAAGTTGAAAAGTTTTATATTTTGCTTTGTAAGTTTGTTTTATACGTGCGCCCTGACTTAGGATTTACGAAAAATTTTCTTTCAAATTATACATTCTGTAAGATATATTTTGTAAATCAAAAAATTCTAATTGCACTTAACATTAACAATATGATTTGATATTATAGTATATAACACCTTTAATAAACTCTAAAGTAATGTAATTTAAGTAATGTGATATACTATATATGATAATGTGATTCAAAATTGAACTTATTTCGGAAATCATTCTGTTAATAAAAATTAAATGTGTTTTAATTTTAAGGAAAAAATCTGTCTAAAACACTTCTATAAAAATTGATTTTATGATATCTATTTCAAATTACAAATTTTACAAACTGAATTACTTGTAAATACTTGGCCAATTAATTAATGATTTCATTTAGTTTTTTATTTTTTAGAAAAAAATTTTTTTATTAGTTATTTTTCAGAGATAAGTATCTTTTCATCTTTCGGTTGTGTACAAGGACTATTTTTATGTACTTGGCGTACTTTTTTCACCTTTGTGAGGTTTTTTATTGTGATATATAGTTTTTCGAGTTTATATGTTTATATGTTTGCACTTGATTTACTCTTCGAAAACAGAGGACCGCTTGGCAGGTCAGACAAAATTGTTGAAATCGATATGAAGTTTGGCAAACAAAAATATTAAAAAGATGCCTTGTTGAAAGAACTAGAGCAATTCAGACGGACATTAGAGAGTTCCATTTGAAGATTTGTCCCGAAATTCGTCGTACAAGCGAGACTTTGTTTCCTTTAATAAAAAACAGGAGTTTTGAAACAATTTGCTTGGATTGCTGGTGTGCCTATGACTGTCTCAAAGATCATGGTTACAATCATCTAAATATCAACCATGAAGAACACCATTTCATAGATCCCGAAATCGGAGTAAACACTCAAATGATTGAGTCTCAATGGCGGCTTCTGCGATTACACCGAGGAGGCATTTCTAAGGCTGACTCGATTATTACCTGTGCAAATACCTCTGACGCAGGGAAATAGGAAAGGTCTGGATATATTTGCTTCCTTGATAATTTCTATAGTAAAAATAATATATCCAAAGGCTAGTCAATGATTGTTATTATGATCCAGAAGCAGTTTTTTAATATGGAGCAGAAATGAGTGGAGAATGGTATGGGCGGCTATCGTAAAAAACTGTTTAAGCCAGTGACACACACTTGAGGTTAGGTTAGGTATTGAAATGTATTTTCAACTTACAACAAAAAAAAGAACAAAAAAATAAAAAAAGTTTAATTTTTTTTCAAAGATAAAGAATTACATTTTTTATAAACTTTTTTTGTTTATAGCTTTTTCGTAAACAATGAGTGACAATTAAAAAAACTAATGTTTGATTTTGTGAAGTTGCCAGTAGATAAATGAATAGACGAGTGTTTAAAACGACCAAACTGGCAATTTATTATTTAATTGTTTAATCACAACGTTTCGACTATATGGTTTTAGTCCTTATCAAGTAAATTAAATAAACTAAATAAAATAAACTAAATAAACTAAATAAAATATTATAAGTAATAGTAATCATGTTAATTAAATGAACAAACATATGCATTTATGATATAATTAAAAAGTCGAAAGAGAAAAAAACCGATATGTCATAACTGTTTCAACAGATGTTTGATATATTGAGAAAGGCTAAACAATCTTTATTAAACTATTGTATATGTTGTTTAAATTCTCTGTGTCATTTTGAGAGTTAATAATGTCAAATTTTTTAATAAAAAACATTTCAGCTATTTCTCTCTTCCTTACATGTTTTTCGATATGCAGAATATCAGGCGTTGCCCAATCGAAGTCATGATCAAATTCTAATTTGTGTTTGCTAATTACAGAAAGATTATTTGCGTGCATTTTTATGTTATTAAAATGTTTCTTGACGCGGGTACTTAAATGTCTTTCGTTTGGCTGATATATGAAGGGCTACAGTTTTTACAATTTTATAAACCTCCGTTCTATTACTAATAGGCAGTCCATCTTTATCTCATTTAATCAATGAGTTTAATTTTTTAAGTATATTGTAAACAATCGAAA
This sequence comes from Cataglyphis hispanica, assembly GCF_021464435.1. NCBI lineage: Eukaryota > Metazoa > Arthropoda > Insecta > Hymenoptera > Formicidae > Cataglyphis > Cataglyphis hispanica. Next base: position 5,022,639 of record NC_065962.1, on the reverse strand, counting down.
AATCAATATTGTTAAAAAACCGACCAATATTGTCACTCAAACCTTCAACAAATGGTAGTGCAATGTAGGAGGGTTTGTTTGCTATTCCCTATTTACTACTTCTCTCAATGCTCGGAACAACACTAATATGGTGTTTCAAAAAATTAATTCTTTTGTAAATATAACGGTTAATAATATTTTGGGAAACAGTTATTAAATAAAATGCGTTTCACGACATCAATATTTTTATGAAACTGATCGTCAGATAGTAAAATAGCATGACCAACGAGACTAAAAATTTTGTATTTAAATGGATGGTTAGAATAAAAATTAACATATTTATTGGAACAGGTAGGATTTTTATACCAATTTGTTAAAATTCTTCCATTAAAAAGAATGACAGTGGTGTCCAAAAAGTTAATACATGAAACTGATTCTATTTCATGCCTGAATTTTAAGCGTTGATGATAACTATTGAAAATCATCCTAATCTCGTCAATCTTTGTATGTGGAACGATGGCAAAGATATCATCCACATATCTATAATAAAGGGGAACAGTAAAACTCAATAAATTCAAGCAATGTGTCTCTAAGTCATCCATCACAATATCTGCTAAAATAGGTGATAAAGGAGATCCCATAGAACTGCCAAAGATCTGTTCATAAAACTGTCCAATAAAAGAAAAACTAGTCGAATCCAGAATGATTTTCATATAAAAACTGAGGCAAATTAAATTTTATATTTGGAGCGATGTCATTCCAATGTTTTTTAATAACGTTCAAAACTAACTCTTTAGGAATATTAGTAAATAATGTAGTAACATCAAGTGAGATCATTATTTCGTCGTCATTAATAAGTTTATCTTTCATGTTAGCAACAAATGATCAACCATCTTTCATATGAGATTTAGGTTGCAAGTTGGAATTATGTAAAATGATATGAATGTACTTCGATACATTATACAATGGACTGCTCAATAACGATACAATAATACGTAATGGAAATCCAGTTTTACGAATCTTAGGCAGTCCATAACATCGTGACAAATTACCGTTAGTAATGTTTAAATGTTTATATGTGGACTCGTCTATTAAATCGTTATTGCGCCAAGATTTAACAAGTATATTAATTTTGCTAGTTAACTGTCTAATCTTTATTCAATTTTTTGAACGTAGATTAGTCATTTAATATAGATTCCATTTTTTCCAAGTAATCTTTCCTATCCATAACTACTGTAATTTAACCTTTATCCGCTAACTGGATCCGCTAACTGAAACTACAAAGTTTAGCACATAATCAACTTTCTTCTCCAAGATTTTAAAATGTATTTAAATATAGTTGGTACAAAAGTGAATATTTATCAACGCATTCTGAAAAGTTTTTTTTAATCCAATAAATTTTTGTTATTTTAAAAAAGAAAAACATATACCAAGATGCAATATTTGTGGTAAAATGGCTTTTATACGTTGTGCATGGTGCAAATAATATTTGTGTTTTGATCATTTCTTTGAACAATATCATTATTGTAATAATTACATAAATAAATATTATTATTATAATTAATTTAATTTAATTTTAAAATTAATTTAATTTTTGTTAATGAAAGAATTTTATTTATTATTATATTAAAGCATTTGAACATTTTTCGAATATTACTATGCATCTATATCTTGAATTGAAATTTAAAATATTATTTTAAAATTATAATTATTATAATATTAATATTATTCAAATATTACATACTCTCATTCCATTTTTTATATTAAGGTGATATAATGTATGTAGTATAGAAAGATTATTTATTTAGAATAGAATAGCGTCTTTATTGATTCCCCAAAGGGGATTCAATATTACACAATTACTCCATACAAATACAATTACAATACAATATACTTTAACATTTATCTGTTTTATACAGCTCTCAACCCCTCTCCTACCCTGTCCTAGCCTATAAGGCTTACATAGCTAATAACTCCCTCCCCCTCCTCGTTTCCCCGTCCTCCTATCGTAACTCCCCCTCTCCTTATCGTTCCTCCCAGTGCCCGTTGCTGTCTCCCGTTCTCCATCCTTCCACTTCGTCTTCCATTCTTCCTTCCATCTCCTTCCTTCCATCTGTCCACTTTGTCCACTTTCCTTCTTTCTTCCACTTCTCTCCATCCATCCCTCCATCCTTCCTTTCTTCCATTGCCATCCATCCATCCATTTCCTCCTTACTTCATTTCTCTCTTCCCTTTCCTTTACCTCTATCCATCCCTTTCCTTCCTCCTTTCCTTTCTATCATCCCTGCCGTCTTCACTCTTCTATCCAAGGTCTCCTCCATCACTTCCGTGGCCATTTTCGCTCTTTCTTCCGCATCCACTCCTCTTACTCCTCTCACTCATCTTCATATTCCTCCTTCTCCTGTCTTTTCTGTTTCCTTTCTTTCCCTTCTCTCTCTTACCAGCCACCATCCTTCTTCCGAACCTTTCACTTCCATTCTTTCCTTCCCTCTTCCTTTCCCTCCTCTCTCCTCTCCTCTTCCTCCTTCCCCTCCATCCTTCCATTCCATCTTCTTCTCCTCTCCTCCCATTCCTCTCCATTCCTTCTCTCTCTTTCCATTCATCTCTCCTTCCATTCCTCTCTCTCCTTTCCTCTTCCTCTTCCTCCTTTCCTCTTCCTCCTTTCCTCCCTTCCTTCTTCTTTCCATCACATTCTCTTCCATCTCTTCCTTCACCCCTTCTTCTTCTCTCCTCCAACTCGCCTTTTTCTGCCCCTCTCTTTCTATCCATCATCACAAGTCTTCCCTCCTCTGCCTTCCACTTGTGTTCTCTGTCTCTTTCCTTTTCAGTCCCCCGCCGATCTCCTCTTCCTTTCTCCACTATCTCTTTCTTCTTTTCCCCGTTCTTTTGATCCTTGAATTTTCTTCCCATTACTTCTCCTTCCATCTCCTTCGTTCTTCTTCTCTCCTCTTCTTCTGCATCTTTTAATTTCCTTATCTCTCTCTCAGCTTCCTCTTCACCCTCTTTCTCACCTGTCCTCGCTTCCCCCTCGCTCTCTTCCTTCGATATCATAGGCCTTCTTCTCAATTCTCCGCTCACCTCTTCTCGATCATCCCCAGTCTTCTTTCTTTCCTCTTTTAAGCCCTTATCGCATCCTCCCTTTCTCTCATGTCTCTGACTGCCCCCTCCTCCTTTTGATCTTGGTTCCCTTGCTCGCTCATATTCCTTTTTCCTTTTACTGCCCCTTTAAGATTATTTATATAACTGGGCTATAAATATTATCACTAAAATTCAACATCGTGTATTGCGAAATCTTACAAAGAAAAGAAAACAGAGATAAGTCAGGAAACAGTGAACGAATAATATTAGTGTATGTAGCGTGCGCCTTTATTTTATTTCTCAAGAATTAATTTACGCAACTTTAATATACATTGAATTCATGTGTGCAATAAGTTTTAATGTAATTTAAAAAATTTTTTAAAAATATTAAAAAAGAAAAATAAATGGTAATATGTTGAAAAATTTTACGATTTTTGAAAAATCCATATACGTCATTGTAAAGTACATTTGAAACCTTAAAATTTTTGTTTAAACAATATTTTCATATTTTTTTTTTGTTACGATATTTGCTCCGGAATGTAAAAACCGATTTTTTTGAAAGGGCTGTTTTCATCCCTAAAACCGTTTTTTAGCACCAACAATAAATCGTTTCATTATTAAGACCTATTACTCTATAATTATGCAAAATTTCAAATTTTTTTGAATTTTCGCGTTGCCGAATGTCCCTTGTAAATACTGCGTATAAAATATAATCGATCCTGGCCCAATACAATCTGCGGAAAAGACTTCTACGTTCGAAAAGTTATCCCCCAGATCATTAAAAAGTTCCGGTTACGCCAAAAATGTTTTCTCCCAATTTTATTGCCATATACGAAGACTCCGAAGTACCGTACATAAAATAAGACCAATACTGGTTCGATAACCTGCAGATGACAGCTCTATACTCGAAAAATTGCCGTCCTGATCAATAAAAAAATCTCGTTACATCAAAAATTTTTTATTTTTTCCCATTTCTACTGCTATAAATGCGCCATATACAAATAAAGAAATACACTAGTTTAATTTTCTCCAGAAAAAATATCTTTATTACGTATTATTATATTAGAAAATAATTATAAACAGTTATTTAAATAATTTGAAACATGCATTATATTGCAAACATATGTGTGATTGCATAGATTATACATGATATCTTGAATTTATAAAGAGTTTGGATAAAATACACAATTACACTATAGGATAAAAAATCACTTTTTCTTTCTCTCTGAAGTGCGATAGTACGTCCCGAAGATTTTTTCACGCTGAACACGATGCTGTTGTCTGAATTTACCTAGCACGTTAGGATTTAGAGTAAATTGGAATGAAAAGGATAAAAAATGACGTTTTCGGCCATTTTTAATATTTTTGCTACAAAAAAAATTGATTTCTAAATAAATTTAATGGCATCTGAAAGTATAATTCAAGAGCTTTTAAACGAATTTTGGTTCATATCGTACAACTTTTTTTCATTAAGTTATAGCTGTTTAAATTTTAGACATTCTGTATAATTTACAAGAAAAATAAATATATATTTATATATAGCAGCAAATAAAAAATGAAATTGTAATATGAATTGCAAAGAATAAGTCAAGGATAATTAAAATTTCGTCATTTAAATTGACAATTAAGTGTAATAACATGTGTATTCAAAATTATTGTAAAGATATTTGCATTGCTTAATCGAATATCAAGTGTAACCAATTTAATAGTAACACTGACCACATAGGAGCAACAGCAAATAATGATTTGTAATATAATCTGCAATTTCCTTGGAATAATATTTATTATTTTTTATGCTATTATTTTCAATATTTTTTAATTAATATAATGTGGAAGTATATCTTTTATAGAATGGCAAATCGATAAAAACTCTAACTTTTAGTTTATATTTTCGTCTAAGAAGTCTGCGTTACTTTTGAAACCAGAATTTATCTCGCATACATAATTATCATATTTATACTTGAAAGTGTGAAATTTATTGAAGTCAATAATACTGTCAAACCTGTTTGGAAAATTGTCAACAATATGGTCATAAATTTTTCGTAGTAATAATCTAAGTCATCTTAAGTATCATAATAAATCAATATACCTATGCATTTTAATATAAGATTTTTACTTTTTGAGTATTTCGAGAATTTGTTATGTATAGTAAACAGAATGCGTTTTTGAAAATGTGCTGTATATATAGAGCTGTATATATAACAGCTATATACAATAATTAAGTCAGAACATACCTTTTCTTTTTATTCAGAATAATATAAACTTCATCTAAATTTTGATACTGATGTTATATTTCATTCACATATTATTGCATTTATTAATTTTCTGTTCCAGTCAATAACTGAGAATAATGATCAAACAAAACGTTTCATTCGATTAAAAAATGAGGGAATGTCTTCAAATATACTTATGGCAATAGTATCATGTACTGCGGAAGTCATTTCAGCTATTGGAAGTATTGTATCATTTTTATTAATTATGATTGCATATAGAATACATTGCACTTTATATCTTTCGGTTTTCGAACTACAGAGCATCAAAGTAAATTATAATGTCATTCTTATTCAATATCCTATATTCCTATATTCTTCTTAACAGTAATATAATCTCTATAATACCGAAGGAGAACCCTTATTACGATCTGCCGGTTCAGAATTTCCAGCCAGAGAAAGCGAAATATGTAAAGCTTCCGCTTTTCTGGCTCTGGAAATCGCCACGCAACGCGCAGCGCTACTTCAGCGTGGAAATTATGAAATATATAACAGTTCTTACCTTTTTAACAAAGAGATTTCTTATACTAATGAGAAACAAAAAAGTCTCCATATCTAGATGGTTTCCTTTTGATGCATTGGGGTATTAGGTTTTTGCTTATTTGTACGTATTTCTTTTTTATCACTTATAGCTATTTACTCTTGCGCATAGAAATAAAAAATTAAAAATTTATACAAAAAATTAAAAATTAAAAACTTATGCGAAAATTAAAAATTCAAAAATCAAAAAATAAAAAGAATTTTATTTAAAAATCTTGGTGCTGTTAAGTTTCAAAATTAATAACTGCAACTGTATTTTAAAGTAACAAATAATTAACTTAAATCAAATATTATATCAATAATTACAACGTAAATGTACGGAGTAATGGATTTAATGGAGTAATATCATTACTATATTGTAATGGAGTAATGGAGTATTGTAATGGAGTAATGGAGTAATATCATTAATATATTGTTCAGTTTAACAGCGCCAGATTTTTAAATAAAATTTGTTTTATTTTTTGATTTTTGAATTTTTGCATAAGTTTTTAATTTTTAATTTTTTGTATAAATTTTTAATTTTTAATTTTTGTTTACATTTTTAATTTTGTTTTTTGTTTTACATATTATCTTTTTTTTATTGGAAATAAGAAAATAAATAAATTTTCTAACATAAATTTTTATTTAATTGGCGTAAGTTTTTGAATTCATATTTTTTTTTAAATTAAAACAATTACTTTGTATAACAATATTTTTAATCAAAATGTTTTTATTTAAATAATAATAAAAAAAAATATTAAAAATAATACTGTTTTTTGTGTAACTTTTATAGCGCATATGCTTGGCGTCTTCTTTACCTTTTCTTAAAAAGGTAAGTTTTTAGAGATTAAATATCTTTCAAGAAAAATAACTTGATCATTTATGTATGTACATATATGTATATATTTTTGCATACATGTATATGCATGTTATATAAAAGAAATATATATACATACATGTGTGTATAATAAAATATTTTTTAAAAGAAGCAAATAAAAATTGCCTCTGGGATAAAAAATTTTTTTATAATAATTAGATCGCACATACAAACAGCTTCTGGAATATAATATTTTTTAAAACAACCAGCACATGAATAAAAATCGCTTCCGGCATAAAATATTTTTTTTAATAGCCAGTACGCACATGTAAACCACTTCTAAAATAAAATATTTTTTTTAAATAACCAGCACACGAATAAAAATTGCCTCTGGAATAAAGTATTTTCTTTAATAACCAGAGCATATATACAAACCGCTCCTGAAATAAATATTTTAAAAAGCAATTAGCATACAAATTAGATCACCTTTGGCTTTTACAAATATGCATGTATATAAATTTATATAACTCTAGATATATAAATATAAATGTATATTACACGTACATGTATGTATGTACATATATAATATATATTAAATACTTAAATACATAGATATATACATATGCGAACATATATCATGTATATACATATATGTATACCGTTAAAAAGAAGCTTGTACTCTGTGTTCGTTCCATTATGTAGAAAATGATACATATATGTTTTTCAAATTCTGTTGCACTCGACACGTTAGAACGCGTTAGAAAAGTCGATCTTTACTTGCGCTGTTTTTTTGTTACACGTACGTACAGCGCTTCTCGACACTGCGAGCATCTGTCTGTGTAAGACAGCCGCATGTATTGCCACATGTATTGAATTACTTCACGCTACATAAATATTAAGCATTTCATTGTCCTTTCACTACTCAAGATTCGCAACCCATCATCTCTGTTTTCTTTTCGTTCTCTTTCTCTCCCTCCTTTCCTTTCCAAAATTCTCGAATTTATCTGCTTTCAGCAACTAAATCTCTTTCTTGCAGATGCCAATGTTATCCCTTCCAATCAGATTTCCGATGTATGCACAGAACTACAATGGCATTACTGCATATTGCCGATTCCGTCTTCCGCAAGAGTTTTCTTTCCACTCTAGATGTCCTCGATTACTCTAAAGCTTTCGATACAGTCAACCATGAAATGCTTGTGGCCAAACTACATTCTTATTTTGGATTATCTGATTGTGCTGTTTCTTTCTTTCGATCCTATCTAAAAAACCGCTCCCAACGCGTTCTTGTTTATAACTTATCTACCCTCTCCTCTCCTCATAACGTCCAGTGTTCCTCAGGGCTCTATTCTCGATCCGTTTCTTTTTAGTCTCTATATCGCAGATTTAGCATCCCTTTCACTTACATCACAACTCTACATGTACGCTGATGACGTTCTTCCTATACCTTCTTACTATACCTTTCAAGCTTTCAGAAGCATCTCTATCTGCTTCCGTTTTAAATGAATGAAAGATCTTCAGCTAATATCCGATTGGTCATCTGCAAATAATCTCCATATAAATCCAACAAAATCCTCTTCCTTAATCATTGGTTCCCAGTCCTACCTCTCATGCTTGCATTCCTTCAATATCTCCAGAAATTCCGTTCCCATTATCAATGTATCATCCAGGCATGTCCTTGGTCTGCATATTGACTTCTTATGGTCTTTTGAACACTACGTTAATATTAAATGTAAAGCAGCTTTTCTATGTCTCCATTCTCTTCGGCTCTCTCAACATCACAAAAACTTTTAATTTCTCAACTCCTTATCTCAATTTCTTTCTTTTTTCGATTATGCCGACACTATATACATACCTAACTTAACTAAGCGCTTCTTTAATAAACTAGAACGCATAAAAAACTCATGTCTCCGATTTTCTTCTAATATCAGAAAGTTCGATCATATCACACTTCTTTTTATTCAATCCGGATGGCTAAACATATATCAACGGTTCATTCTTCATCTGTGTTGTCTTATCTATAATGTTCTTCATACTGATATTCCATCTTACCTGCGCAATTGTCAAAAATGTGTATATATATATATATATATATATATATATATATATATATATATATATATATACAGAAGGTCCCGTAAATCGCGGATCATCTCTCATGTGCATATAAAGCATGTTAAACTGGGTAGGAAAGTCCTCTACCGTTTTGCGATTTTTACGATAATTAATAAGAAATTAATTAAAAGAAATAGACCAATCTGCGCTTTGTACAAGCGCGTGACGAGAAGAGACGTCAAATGTAATGTGACATTAGACGCGCGGTGAAGCGGTGAGAGAAGTGTTTTACTGCTTGTACGTAGTTTTCGTAGAACGTCCCTCCCGCCGCTTCGCCACGCGCCTAGTATCACGTTACAGTAGGACGTCTCTTTTCGCCGCGTGCTTGTGCAAAGCGTGGATTGGCCCATCTTTTTTAATTTCTTATTAATTGTCGTGAAAATCGCAAAACGGTAGGAGACTTTCCTATTTAGTTTAACATGCTTTATATGCACACGAGAGGTGCTCCGCGAATTATGGAATATAAGTATATATATACAGGGCTCCGTACGTTCCAGCCAGACTTTGAGATTTTATAGGAAATTTAATTCTGAACAAAAAATTTCTTATAAACATGGGTCGAAAAATGCTTCTTTAAGAAGTTCACTCAAAAACTTTTGATAAAGAAAAAGCAAAAGGTGAAAAGAAAATGAAACTTAAAAGGAAGAGCAAAAAGTGAAAAAAAAAATGAAATAAAAAAAATGAAACTTCGTAAATTTCTTGAAAAAACGATAAAAGTAAAAAATAAAAATCTTTTTCTTTTATGAAAATAAAATAAATTTTTTTAAACTAAAATAGCACGTAATAGTAGAAAATGAATAAAGACGTGTAAAAACTAACTGATCTCAAAATGTCCCCTCCCTAGCTCCAATACACTTTTGGCATCGAGTAATGACCGATCTATTTGCTTTACGGATTTCTTCCGGTTTGAAACTGGTTATATCAAAATCTATGGAACAACAATCATTTTGATTTCATTTGAAAGATAATTTAATTTTCTACAACTTTTGTTTCGGTACTTTTTGTTTAAAGACGCACATTTTCCATGATATTTGGAAAAATGTGTAAAATGTATAATCACGATTTCAGAAGTTTTTGAGCGTTAACTTCTTCAGATATCATTTTTCAACCCATGTTTATAGGAAACTTTTTGTTCAGAATTAAATTTCCTATAAGATCTCAAAGTCTGACTGGAACGTTCTTGTATATACAGGGTGTCCTGCAAAGATTGTGCCAACACTCGTGTCTATGGTCACATCCTATGGTCTAGCCGCGCGATAACCGCGCGAAACGCGTGCTCATTCGCCAATACTTTTTAATTAATATTTCAATAATTATTGCAAAAATTGCAAAATGGTAAAGGACTTTTCTGTTCAGTTTATATATTAATCCTCTACGCTCACGAGTATTCGCACAATCTTTGCAGGACACCCTGTATATACAAGAACGTTCCAGTCAGACTTTGAGATGTATATATATATATATTCGCGCTTTGAGATGTATATATATATATATATATATATATATATATATATATATTTATATATATATATATGTATGTATATAATATATGTTGTATATATCATATAGAATTGATTTTTTTAGTCGATAAATGCTGTCATAAATTTTTTTTTCATTTCTCAAAGTTGGTACTTTATTTTTCACATCGAAAATAACTTATGCTATGTAAAATTTTAGATCGATTAGGAGCAGGATTTATTTGGAAGTACACTTCGAATTTGTTTTAATAATACATAAACCATTGAAAATAATGATAGACCATACATCCAAAATTTATTTACAATCGAGAGAATTTAATATAACTCTATATTATAAAAACACAAATTTAAAGACGATGCTCAAATCATACAGGAAACTGCTTATGGCGCTACATAAAAGTAATTTATGGCAGCCGATAGAGTGTAGCGAGTAGATTAAACATTCTAGTGAACGCAACTCTGAAAAAACGCCGCCGTCACAAGTTACAGGTCATTATTAAAACCAGTTTTTGGATTATAATTGTTTTCTCATATTGTAAAGATGTAAAGTAATTATTCAATGTTTGACAAAGTGAAGACAACGAGTTTCACCCAATTCTATTGTAAGATTTCTCTGAGGAGAGGATCTGAAGACTAACCTTTTGTATCTTGGCACCCATCGTAGCTTAAAAGGCTACATTCTTCTAGAAGGAATAACCAGCCAAGGTCGGATTTTTAGACGGTTTCTTATAAATCTAGTAGAAATAGAATTTTCATCTGCTTGAAACACCTCCACAGTGACAGTGAACAGTGATGTTTTATATGTATTGTTTTATTTAACAGTAAACTTTTTATTATATAAAAAATAATATTACTTAAATCATATACTATGATGGTAGATAAAAGGCAACATCGAAAGGTCTTAGGCTATATCTTATTTAAAAATAAAGCTTACTGCGCGAGTTTAGGCGTAGGTAGTAGACAATGTCAATAAGTGAGGCAACACTTTTCTCATGGTCTGCTTTTTGGAGATTCAGTCATGTTGATCAATCGATTACAGAAATTACTGCGCTGACTATGATAAGTCGCTTTATCGTGAGCGTCGCTAGTGATAAGAATTTCTCGCTGGTGATAAGAATAGATTGAAGCTCACTTTTATATAGAAAAATTGGTCTTGCCACTGGGCAAGTCGAGATTCCATTCTAGTCAACAGGAATGTGTTGGAAAATGATTCTTATTATTTTATTTGTTTCACCTGCAAGGTAGCGTACAAAAATTAGAACAAACCTATAGCACAGGTATCAAGTAATTCAATTGAATTGAACACGACATCTCAATGGACAATGCATTGCTCCCAAGCAACGACTCCTGTATGATGATTATCGAGCCGTCAGTCTTATCAGCCGCCGAGCGAAGGATAGCAGCGTCTGCGAGCAAACAAGCGACCGTCTTATTATTATAAGTCCATAAAATAATTATAATTGCGTGAATGTTCTCACGTACCGAAACGACCGATAGCAAACCGATCGTGGTTATTTAGCGAATCGGCGCGAGCAATTAACTTAAACCTAGTGCTACGAGAAAATTTTGATAGCGCGCGAAGAAATTTAGATACACAATATTCAAGCGATCTGAGTTATCGGAGAACGTCGTCACTGAACGCGATTTTCCGTTTAATAATTTCGACGAAAGCCTATTTCCGAATAATACGACTGACCCCACTGACAAAACTCAACGAGACTAGATGCACAAGACCGTTTATTAGTTAAATTTCGAATAAAGTATCCTTACGACGCAAATTTTTGTTAACCTCGTACGAGAGCGATCAATTCGATCCGGAAGAAATTTATAGACACCGGGCAAATAATATGGCCGAAGCACGTTTCCGTCAAGATCGCACTTCCGCAAACATACTGCAAAATGCAGTAGACGCCGAGATCGAAAACATGCGGCGATTCATCCTCCAAATTGGCCAAAATATAGCAAAGGCGGATAATACACTTCCCGAGAGTCGCGAAGAAAGAAGAGAATACGCGCATCTTCTCGACTTATTAAATGAATTACGCACAAGCATAAATTCTCTAAATCGGTGAACGACTCTGATAGAAGACGCAATAAGAGAATCATCTCGTCAAGATTATCACCATAGAGAAAGTGATAACAATGCGTCTAACGAAATGTATGGACGAACTAATCGCGATATTCGAAATCGAAGAAGCATCGCAACGCATTACGTACTGCTAAAAGAAGCCAAGACAATGATTCCCGAATTTGACGGAACGTCGCGACATAAACTACATAAACTACAAGAAGAATTTTTAAATGCCTGTACGTTTGCCGTTCGAAATATAAATCCTGTGGATGAACAATAGTTAATGCAAGCAATTTTATACACTAAATTAAAGAACAAAGCCATGCAAGATTTTGAGACGCGAGATATACAAATGTTCGGAGAACTAAAACATCAACTAGAAACGTGTTATCAAACTAAACAAAGTACCACGCATTTACAAATTGAGTTTAATTCATTAAAACAAAAATCAAATGAAACTGCACACGCTTTTGGACAACGTGTCGGTTTACTAGCAATGAAACTGTACTCTAAGATCGAAGGAGAGAAACATCCCTCACAATCAAAACGCACTATTCATGAAACGATTAAAAAAAAACAAGTTTTAATAAATTTTCAAATTGGGGTCTTCGTGACAAATTCAAGGTGCTTGTACGCGCTCAAAGACATACAACGCTCCAAAAAACGATAACGGGCACGAACGCCAAAGAAAAAATTACTCGGACCAACAAAACCTAGCGGTTTTTATAATAAAAATAAATTTGAATCAAATAACTCGCGATAAATTCGAAGTTCGATCCCACAATGCTTTAAATGCAGAAAAAACAGACATTACGGACGCGACTGTCGAAGTAATCGATACGCGCTCCCGAAACCGGAAAGATCTTCGCGGATAAATGCAATAAATAAATATTGTGAATATTGTAAAAAATCCGAGCGCTATCGTGAATGTTGGATCTTAAACTAACGACCAGAAACAAACACGGATAAATTAAAAGAATATAATAAAAAATTAAACGGCAAAAATCCCAAGCAAAAAAAATTTTAGCGTCCGCGCAAACGAAATTCGGTCCGACGGTAGCAGTACAGGAAGAGAAAGATAACTCTAAGAAGAAAACGCGACCTGTCCGAATGTCGAGTTTTACGCATATTAAAGAAACACCGCGTAATCGAACAAAAAATGAATTATTGTTAGTAATGATTCCTATGCGACAAGTAAAAAGCGAAAAAATATAAATGTTGTACGATTCAGGCTCTACTATTTCATTAATAAAACTTATTAACTAAACTTATTAAAGGATGACACATTCATTTACGAAGAAAAAATTGCGCTTACCGGAGTAACCGGACACAAGGTATACTATTGGAAAGATGTATGATACAATTAAAATAGACGTAAAATAAGGAATTCTAGGAATAAATTTTCTTCGACAACATTCAGTTTTCTTACGATTATCAACAAGCTCAATTAAAAATAGGCAATGCTGTATTAAAACTTCATTCGTCTAACAAAATAATTTTAAAACCACGCAGTAAGACGATAATAAAAGCAGCAACTAATCAAAATCGAATAGGAATCGTCCGAGTCGAAAAGAAAGCACCCGGTGCATATATCGGGAATTGTATAGTCGACGCCACGAATTACACGTGCCTCGTTAGCGTCATTAATACTACCGACAAGGAAGTCGAGATGCGAACGCCTCTTATTTTACTCGAAGAGTTAGAGAGCGACACGACGTCTGAAATGTATACGATACAAACGAGAAAAAATCCGAAATCTAAAATCTCGAAACGCACAAATCTGACAGTTATTGCGCACTCAGCACTTAAATGTTGAGGAAAAACAGGCACTTTTACGGATATGCGAAGAATACTATGATATATTTCATGTGGACGGAGAACCACTGATCTGTACCACGATGGTAGAGCGACGAGATAAACACGCGCCGCGATACATCACCGGTGAACGTGAGACCGTCTTCCGGAGAAGCACAAGACGAAAGTAAATAAACAAGTGCAGCAAATGCTAAAAGATCGAATTATCCTACTAGCACAAGTCAATGGAATGCATCATTACTAGTGGAACCAAAAAAGGCAGATGCATCTGGAAAACCTAAGAGCTCCGAGTAACAATAGATTTCCGGAAGTTGAATGATTTAACGATAGACGACTAATTTCCACTGCCCAACATTACAGACATATTGGACCAGTTAGGAAACGCCAAATATTTAATTACTTTAGTTTTAGCATCAGGCTATCACCAGATAGACCGATGACTGAACGAGATAAGAGTAAGACTGCATTTTCAACACTCTACGGACATTACGAATTTAACAGAATGTCGTTCGGATTGAAAAATGCACCAGCGACATTCCAGCGACTGATGAATTCAGTTTTGACAGGAATGCAAGGACTTAAATGTTTGATTCATTTAGATGACATCGTTAGATATGAAGCAAGCCTAGAGGACCATAATAAACTTAAGGAAGTATTGCAAAGACTTCGAGAAAATAACTTGAAATTACAGGCGGATAAATGCAACTTCTTAAAAAGAAGTGATTTATTTACGTCACATTATTTCGGAGAATGGAATATCTTCGGACCCATCAAAACTAACGGCAATAAAACAATTTCTTACGCCAAAGAAAGTAAAATGCATACAATCTTTTATAGACTTAGCCGGATATTATAAGAAGTTTATTGAAGACTTTTCCAAAATAGCTAAACCGCTAACAAAAGTAACGAAGAAAACCGAAAAATTCGAATAATCAACGGAACAACAAAACGCTTTTGAATTTCTAAAAGAAAAATTAATGACGGCGCCAGTGCTGAAATATCAAGACTTTAATCAAGAATTTAGTGACCATGCATCCGACTATGCAATCGGAGCAGTGTTGTCACAAGGAAATGTGGGCGATGACCGACCGATTGCTTACGCAAGCAGAGTATTATCTCGCGCGGAGTAGAATTATAATACAACAGAGAAAAAATTGTTAGCAGTCATATGAGCCGTAAAACATTTTAAGCCGTACATTTTGGGCCAAATGTATATATGGCACAAAATTTAAAATTATGATCACAAACCATTAATATGGCTTTTTAATGTCAACGATTCTGGATCAAGATTGATCCGATGGAGACTCAAATTATAAGAATATGACTATGAAATTATTCACAAGGCCGGACATGCGAACGCGAACGTCGATGCACTGAGCCGCAATGTAATACGAGATACAAATTAGATAGAAGAGGAAGAGCGAAAAATCCTCGCAATAGAAAAGGAGACAAACTCCGACGAAGAAAAAATATATATAGACAAAGAAAAGAAACAAATATTATTCAAATACCACGATGCTGGGGAGGACCTTGAGGAGTAGAGCGAACAATAAAAAAATCCGCTTAACTCATAATTAGCCAGGATTAACAAAAGATGTTGAAAGATATATAAAATGCGAATATTGCCAAAAGAATAAACTATCACGAAAAAATAAAGTACCGTTAATAATTACGGATACGCCCACTAAACTTTTTGAGAAATGCGTCCTAGACATTGTAGGATCGCTAACAGTCATTACAAATGAAAATAAATATTTATTAATCTTTCAAGACAATTTAACGAAATTTAGCAAAGCGATATCGATCCCGAACCAAGAAGCAAATATGGTTAGCAAAGAATTCGTTACGAAAATTGTTCTCGAACACGGAATTCCGGAAAAAATTTTAACCGACTAAAGTACAAATTTTTTAAGTAAAATATTTAAAAATACGTGTAAATTATTAAAAATAAATAAAATACAAACAACCGCCTATCATCCGGAAAGTAATGGCGCGTTGGAAAGATCGTATCGAACATTATATTAATGAATGAAATATTTGTAACATTATATTAATGAAGATCAGACAGACTGGGATGAATGGATACCGTTCGCGATGTTTACGTATAACACGACGCTATATACCGCCACGGGATATATGCCTTTTGAGTTAGTCTATGGGTACCAAGCTGAACTACCTACGGCACTGACTAAACCGCCTAGGCCGACATAATTACGATAACTATGCGCAAGAATTAAAAGAAAGATTAAAGGCAACAAATCAGCTCGCAAAAGAGCACAAAGAAAAAAAATTGAAATTAAACAATAGTACAATAAAAATACTTGAGAGATAAAATTTAAATCGGCGACAAGGTGTTGATGTATGACGAGACGCTATCATATATATGTATATATAACATATCTCTCTTTATTCATCTTTCCTTTTTCCCCTTTCCTTCTAAACATATTTAACTTTATTTTCTTTATCTTTATTTTCTTTTACTGTCCAGTTGTCAAACGACATAAACTGTCAAACTATCAAACGACACGAGTGAAGTTACATGAATGTGCACCAAATATATTTTTTGAGATATATGATAGTGGTTATAATATAATGATAAATGGATATTTTTTCACTTATATTCTCCACTTTTCCGCAATTATAACCTTATTATGCATTATATATGTATGCACATACATAGACAACATTGTCTCTCAAGACGTATCTACACCCTCAAGCGAATAATCATACGTGAGCGCTGCAAAGGCGCCTTGAGGGACAAAATCGCTTTGCATGTGTGCGTGCAAGTGTACGTACGTGAGCGTCTGAAATCAAAGAAGAACGACAAATGTCACAATTCTGATATTGATTAATCATATCTCAGGATTTACTCATCAATCTTATTCAAATTGGTCGCAATCGAAAGTTTGCATTCATATTGTATCAGAAAAGTGCCGTTAGATTTTTTATTACGGCTATAGTTTCTGAAATATTTTAATCAAAAGTTTATTAGACGTAAAATTCCGGATAATTTACTTGGTAGCGCCCATAGACATATAGACTGGACTGAGCATTGCGATAGATGAACGCGACGGACGCTCGCTGTAGAAAGAGAGGTACTATATGGGAGGCCTATGTTTGTGTCTCTCTCTTTGCAGGGCCGTCAAAATAAAGTTGCAAACTCAACACATAATTTTTTAATAAAATAGTTAACATATTTTTTTACTGTTTTAAAATATTTGTTTTAATATATATTTAGGGTAAAAGTTATGTTTAGGGGAGGCTTGCTTTACAATATAGCATGTACTTTGTAAGTTGTAAAGCGAGGTCCACCCTGCCTACCAGCGGGAGGGGAGCCGAAGACCCCCCTTGCCCCCCCCCCCCATTTGTGTGTGTGTGTGTATGTGCGCGTGTACGCGTGTACACGCTTTTCCTTCGTTCATTCATATGCGAGCAAGTATTCTTCGCTACGGCACACGTGATTATCATTTCACGAATTATATCACAGAATTTTTATTTAAAAAAATACATAATTTTGACAAACTCATTGAGGCTTTTTTTGAAATAATGAGTTCTATGTATCTATTAGATCGTTTAAATACTGATTAAAATTCTCATTTTTTTCATACTCGTCGACTATTTCTTATATCAGATTCCTATGTCCATTCATGTATTTATTTATTCCACACATTCAATAAATAACATTTTAGTTAATAACTTTTTAATAAAAAACGAGCGACGGCTAAAACCTTCTAAAGGTCACGAGGGTGAGCGGGGCGACCTTAACAACATATGTCAAGATCAAGATCATCGGGGCTGCCACCTTAAACGTAACTTTTATAAGCCATATTATAAGCAATACACAAATATATATTAATTATTTATATTATTATATTTATATTTTATATTTACAATTAGTATTTTATTTATCTACTTATTGTATTAATTATTTATTAAGTTATATCTTTAATATAACAGTGTAAGACAGAACATAGCCAATATATATTACATACAGTGTTGTTTTTATTCTTAACGCATAAAATAAATATTTCTCTTTTCTTTTATTGTAACATGTATATTTTTAATTCTTGTACAATCACATAGGTATTATAATTATACAACGTTATAATAAAATATATTTAAAAAAATAATCATAGTTATAATTGTTACAAACAATTTTGTATTATATCTATTGTTGCAAAAATAATATTAAATTGTTTTTGTTAATTTATTTCTAATTCGTGTTACAACTGCAGATTTTGTTTTGACTGTATGGTGCAATCTTTTTAAAAAAATTATTAAGAACTAATTTTATTAATTGATATCGATGATCATTTAAATAACTTTATTCAAAATAGTGATTGTTATGATAACATTTGTTATTTTTCGTAAAGTTTTCATTAAAAGATACTGTAAAAGGTTTTTATGGTGAGAAAAAATATTACTTTCCCTAAAAGTAATTTTACCTAATCCACACAAAGATATTACATGCATTAATTAAACCACCTCTTAATTTTAATCGTTGTAATTCTGAATACGTTATGTCACTGTGTAGGAACTGTGTTAAACAAACATTGCATATGTCTTTTGATATTTTGCGTACTATAAATCCAGCAATATAGCCAAATACGTTGTCAATATAATCCTTATTTATTATTTCAAATAAAGCGTATAATATCTGTGATCATGATCAATATTGTTATTATTCAAATTTGTAATGTGATTTTCATCTGTCATATAAATATTATCAATATCTCTATGTATGTAAGTGGAAGTAACGTTTAAAAAGATAGTATCGTTCTGAGCAATGGTATTCGCATATTTCGAACTACTTGTGCATGGGTTAACAGTTGTTTAAATATTGTCATGAATTGCATACAAGTTGGATTATTATTGCGATCGCAACGACTTCATATTGCAGAAAAAAATAATTCTAAATGGTCCTGTGACAATTTATACGTTAAAAGATACGACATATTACTATTTGATTGTATCCAATTCCTCAATATTTCTATGACACTATTTAAAGTAACAATTAATCCAAAAAATCCAGTTTTGCGTCTTGAATGTAAAATTGAAGTTCCTTGATATTTCAAAAAAGATATATAATTTATGAAACAATTAATTTTTTTTGTGTAATTTCTATTAAATTTTCTGTAGTAATTGGTCGTCTGAACGGAGTAGTACAAAACTTATTTCGGAAATTTAACAGATCAAAAATATTATTAAATATTAAACAGAACTCTTCTGTTGCCTCATTATTTACGAATTCTGGGAGTTTAATAATTTTTCGCAGGTACTGTATTCCAATTGATACACTATTACTTAAAACTTGGACAGCGAGACAGACTTTCATTTTTTCGTTCTCCCAATTTAAGTGTCGAAGTCTAACTTTGGTATTTACATGTAGCCCATATTTTCCTAATATATCAACTTTTCTACAAAGTCATATCGTATCTCTTCATTCTTCTTATTTTGAAGAATTTTATATTCAGCAAAATAGTTTCTAACTAATTTAATCATATGACACGCGTCTAATATGATATATATTGGTTTTTTGGTAATGGAATGCCGAAAAAATACCTGTAACTTAATTTTATCAACTTGTAAATTTGCACCTAATATATTTGCCATAGCAAAATTATATTGCGGACCGTCAAATGTTAATGAAATGATGTCAATACCTGTTTCATGGACATTTCTTAAAACATTTGTAATAATATTTGCACGATCATTTGCGATCAATGCATCAATAAAATAATATACAACTATTTTCCAATGTTCATTAATAGCTACTGCCATATGACAACTGCTTTTTTAGCTAAAGGTAATTCATCGCTATCTATTTGTGTTCCAAAGTTGATAAAACCTATGTATTTTTTTTCCATTAAGGTGAATATGTTTTCTAATAGACATATCATCAATTTGCAAATAGCAAAGGATAGTATGTTTCTTTTCAACAGCTTCGCGTGATTTTTTCGTTAAACAATCTAGTACAGGTTGTGAAATTCCAGGTGATCCGTCGATAGAATAATATCATTTATGAATTGTCGATGGGTGCGGTAAAATATTTATAAATATTCTTCGGATGAAGTCATAGGCCTTAGGAGAGAAAAATTGTAATGTAGTTACGAAGGTTTTTAATTCTGCAGGAAAAGCATTAAATCTATATTTGCTTGAAAGTATTTTTTGTACTATTATTACAAGTGCGGAAGATTCTATCTGTCTGAAAAAGAAAATAAAACTCTCTTAAGAATATATTTTTGCTATATTTATTTCTTTTATTTTTATAGATAGATAGGTAGATAGATAGATATATAATTTATTGAATCCTCTTGGGATTACAAACTCTTATATAATACTTACAGCTATCTTAACACTAGCTTAATTTTAACTTACATTATTTAATCTCTAACTATCTCTAAACTACCTATACACACACACAACGCTATTTGCCCTACTCTACTTGGGACCTTCGCTTCCGGCTCATATCATGTTTCAATCCTTTCACACCTCTCATTCACACATCCCACATCAGTCCTCTCTCTCTCGCTCACTCTCTCTCTCTCTCTCACTCTCTCTCTCTCCGTCTTCTCCTCTCTATCCCTCTCCTCTAACTCTTATCTTCTATCCAATTCTCATCCGTCATTTTCCCTCTCATTCTCATCCTTCCGTCCCATCTCCTATTCCCTCCATACCTCTTCCTCATCCTTTCCACATCTCTTCCATCATCTCCTGCCAGCTTCCTTCCATTCCATTCCATTCCATGTTCCTTCCATCATTTCCACCTCATGCTCTTCCATTCCTTCCATCCCATTTTCCATCATCCTTCCATTTCCATCCATCTATCCTTCCTATCGTTCCTTCTATCCATCTTCTTTCAAGATAGTCAAGTCTAGCCTCCTTCCGACCATTCCTTCTATCTTCACTATCCTCTATCCTCAGACTCTTTCACACCCTCTTTCATCCATCCCTCTCTACTTTCCTCCAACCTTTTCTCGAACCCCCACGCCCTTCTCCCGGCCCTCCCTCTTAACTTCTCCCTCTGCAATTCCTCCCTTACCATATAGCCCGGTGTTCCCCATTCCATTCCTAACACTCATCTTTAATACCTTTCCTGTAGCTTCTCCAACTGCTTCCTCTCTTTTCATCCCCAAATTTCCACCCCATACCCTATCACCGTCCACACCAATTTATTGAAGAGCCATAATCTTCTTCCCCAATCGTTCTTAAATTTCCTTTTTCCCATTCCCCAAACCTGACCCATTACAGCAGCATCCTTCCTTAATCTATCTCTTATCTATCCTTTCTGTTCTCCATTCCTCTGCATTACATAACCCAAATAAGAGAATTCTTTTATCTCCTCTATCACCTTCCCTTTCCACCTCCAGCTTACCTTCCTTTCTCTCTCTCCTCCTTTCATAAATCTTAATATTTTCGACTTCCCTACATTTAACTCCAACCCCTTTTTTTCCAGTAGATCTAATCTCTCAATCATACTCCTCATCCCATTCTCCTCCTCCGCGATCAAAACCACATCATCCGCGTATGCCAAGGTATAAATCTTCATCCCCCCCCTAACTTAACTCCTTTCCATCCTTTTCTCCTCATTACCTCTTCCATGTCCGCCGTTACCAAATTGAATAAGTGAGGGCTCAATGAGCACTCCTGCCTTACTCCCCTTCCTGTCCAAAATCCTGTTCCCAAATCCTCTCCCCTTCTCACCCTATTTCTAGTCTCCCTCAAAATATCCTCGCTCCTTCTGACCAGCTCTTCCCTCACCCCCCTCTCTATAATCGCTTCCACCAATTCTTTCCTCCTATCCACCAGTCCATTACTTTACCTTCTGTCTGTCCATCCTGTCCTCTATCCTGCTTCCCTTCTATTCGTTCACTCCCTTCCTTCCTCCTCTTCATCTATCTTCCATTCCTTCCTTCACTATCTCCTTCCATTCCCTCTTCCATCTTTCCCTCTTCCTTCTCCATTTTCCCTCTATCCATTCCCTATCCTTCCTCTTCCTCCTCTATCCCATCCTCTCCTTCTTCTTCCACTTCCTTCCATCTCCTCCATCTCATCTCTCATCTTTCCTCTCCTCATCCACCTTCCTCATCCTACTTCCTTTATCCATTCCTCTATCTTCCTACCTTCCATTCCTCTTCCATTCCATCTCCTCCTTTCCTTTCCATTCCAGCCTATGATTCCAGTCTCCATCCTATCCACCTTCCATCCCTCCCCATTCCCATTCCATTCCCGTCCATTCCATCCATCCATCCATTCTATCCATTCCATCTTCCTTTCCTTCCTTTATTCTTTGTCCTTCGACTTCTTCCCTCCTCTTCCTCTTCCTTTCTCTCCCTCCACCTATTTTCTTCAGTCCCTCCAATCCAATGTCTTCTGTTTCTTTCTTTCTCCACCATTGATTCAATTCTTCCAGCTTCTTCTCCATATCCTCCTTCCTATCACTCCATTTCTCTCCACCTTCCATTAATCCATCTCTCTTTCCTTCCTTCCTCTACCTTCCATTCCTCTTCTTCCTTCCATTCCATCCATTCCCATTCCATCCTTCTATCCATTCCTTCCATCCATCCATTCCATCCATCCATCCATTTCCTTCCATTCCATTCCATCCTTCCTTCCACTTCCTTCCTTCCATTCCATTCCATCCTTTCCATTCCTCCTCCATTCCATCCATCCACCATTTCTCATCTATTCTTATTTTTCCATACCCTAGCCAAACCTTCCTTCCCTTCTTCTCCTCCTCCCTTGCTATCCTTTCTCCATCTCATTCTCCTTTCCTTCCACGTCCAATCCTCCAAAATCCTTTCCTTCCTACCTTTCAGAAGTTTCTTCTTATTCCAGACCTCTCTTCTTTGGTCCTCATTTTTCAACCTAACCACCATCATTTTCCTTCCTCCCTCTACACCTCCACCTATCTTTCTCACCTCTTCGATCTCCGCCTTGACTCCAATACTACCGAATAATTCTTCCACCGCCGCCCTTCTCCTCCCTTCTTTTACCTCCACTTCTTTGATCAATACGTTTCTCCTTCTTTCCTCCCTTTCCTTCCTTTCCATTCTAATTTCCATCTCTTTTAACCTATTCCCTATCACTTCACTTATTCCCCTACTAACCGCCCTATTCCCTTCTCCCTCTCCGATATCGCAATTTTCTAATCTTTCTATTTTCCCCTCCAACCCTTTAATGCGACTTTTTAACTCTTCCCTCTCTTCCTTCCATCTCTTTTCGCTCTCTCTAAACTCCTTCCTTACTTTTTCCATCTCCTCACTTACCCTTTCCCTGATTCCCTCCTTAACCTCCTCTTTCATTTTTCTCATTTCTACCCCTTCATCCTCTCTCCATTTCATTCCATTACCTCCTCCTTCCAACTTCCAGCTCTTTATCATGTTCTAACTTCCCTCCTCTCTCCATCTCGTCCTAACTCCATCTCTTCCTTCACTGTCTTCCTTTCCATCTCCTCTTCTTCCTTCCATTCCTTCCATCTTCTTCCATTCCATTCCTTCTCATTCCTTCCATTCCATTCCTATCCTTCCTACTTCCTTCTATTCTATTCCACTTCCTCCACTTCCACCTTCCACTCCATCTCTCTCCACCACACTTTCCACACTATCACACTCACTCCTCTTCCACTCCTTACTTTATCACCCAATAGCTACCAAAAGACACACGTCAATCCACCTCGAAGCACCCTACTCGACACCGGAAACGGAAGTCCTCTTTTATTTTTATATTTTTTATATTTATTTTTTTTTTATTTTTATTTTTAATTTACTTTTAATGTATCTCTACATGTACTTGTTATTAATTTATCTTTTAAAGTCTTTATCAATGAGCGTAAATCCTTCACTGTTTTCAGCAGTTTGCTAACTTTATCTCTAAAATGTTTCACTTTCTTCTATTTTTCATGCAATTCTTCAACCAGTACTTCCAAACATATTTTTGCTTCTAACGGTGATTGTGAAATTTTTTCGATGTCTATGTCAATAATTCCTTTAATATTTTTAAAATTTTTATTTCTTCAGCTGAAGACTGTTGTGTTGATAAGGTTTTATAATATATACAATTAACATAAAAACTTAACATATTAACATATAAACATGAAAATAATATGTAAACAATGTTTATTATTCAATTGCAAACTAATGTTACCTTTTCAAAGATTGGTTTATGTTGCAGTTTTGTGTATTATGTATGTTTGCTTCCTTAGAGCTGCTACATTCATTATTTTTCTCATTCTGTTGATTCATTGATATATTCTGCATTTTCTTTTCCTTAGAACTACTACATCCAGTAGTCTCCTGTAGATTCATTGATAGAACTGTATCAGATTTTAAATACTTTCTTTCTCCAACTATACTTATCACAAAATCCTCTTTTGTGAAGTGTTTTGAGCAAAATCTTGCATTTGGATTTATTTGTTCCATATTTAATACAGATAGCCATAATTTCATTATATGTTCCTTTTTTGGAATTCTGAGAATGATAATGAATATATTACTTATTATTTTGTATAATTCAATTATTGTTATAAAATATTTATTAATATTCTAAATGTCTCTTGTGTATAAAACGCAACTACATAATATAACCTTAGTTTTTATAATTTAACCGTTGCGCTTGCAGCCGTTTCAAACATAATATTCTACAAAATAAAATATACTTACTTATGCATTTCTACATCCTTTTCATTCTTGTAGTTTTACACAAAAAACATCTCAAAAGCATTGTCTTTTAATAAAAGTATCAAAACGTATTACAAGGCAAAACACAATAGAGTGAAGTTATCACGAGTTATTGAATAGGTGCCGAATTCAATGCTACGTTATTGCGAGAATTCTGAAGGGGAACAAAATCACCAATGAAATGCTAGCAAAAGAGATAAACATAGGCCTCCTATGTAATATCTCTCTTTCAACAGCGGGCGTCCGTTCGTCTATCTTGCAATATTCAGTCCAGTCTACATGTCTATGGTAGCGCCGCACCCTTGTACATAAGCAAACCGACAAGCTAGAAAAAAATTTTTTCATATACTTGGCATTGCGATGTTATGCGTCACTTTATAAATGTTTATTAATAAGTATATGTGTGTATATGTATTTTCATTTATTACAAGCAAAGTTCATCATTTATAGCGCATATTAATATTTTGCAATTTATGAGTGATTTGCTGTCAAATATATAATTTTCATGTATTGCTTTTGCGGCTCGGATTACGAATATTATTACATTATAAAACTTTAACAAATTGTTTAAGTTTTTTGTTTACAATATGCGTATTTTCGTACAATCAGTAATACATATGATCTATACATTTTTCAAAATAGAATAAATGTAATAGAATGGATGCATTCATATATAAAGAATTATTATATAATGTCATTTTTATAATATCCAAATCAGATATTTTAATAATTTCTCTCAATAGTTTAATAAATCTCGAATCTGCAATGGAGATTGAGGCGACTGTAGAAGTCGTTTAATGTTTCCGCACGTTTCTGCATCAATGATTTTCACGTTTCAAAAGCAATACTATTTGATTGCCTCGGTTATTGCCAAGAACCAATTGCACAAGATGTAGTTTAAATGCTTACTCCAATTTCCAAATATTTTTGAGATGTCGTGTATTTTCTGACAAGTATATGAACTGCGCAACGAGGCTCGGATGAAACGCTACAAAAAGAATATTTTAATAAATTTATATTTTTATACGGTGGAATTTTAACGTCCTCAATCAAAACAATAATTCAGAGTGGCACCCGTTTGACCACGTTAATATTATACGGTCCCGATTGACCACCGTCCCGATTGGCCACGTTGATATTGACCACGGTCCCGATGGACCACGTTACAATTGACCACAGTCCCGATTGACCACGTTGATATTGACCACGGACCGTGCATGGACAGGAAACACGCGCGCGCGTACACGCACTCACACACGGGAGGGGGGTGCAATGGGGGCCTTGGCCCCCTCCCGCACCCTCCCCGCCGGTAGGCTGGGTGGACCTCGCTTTACAACAACGTGGTCAATCGGGACCGTGGTCAATATTAACGTGGTCAGACGGGACGCTCCCAATAATTCATATTGCTTTCTTTGGCTACTTTTCTCTAGATTATGAGAAGTAGAACGATTGACGCGATATTGATCATATAAAATTAATATAGGTGTACAAATGTAGATGACGCTTATTTTTTAAAAGTATGATGTTGTGAAAGATTAATGCTCTGAAAGTATCCCGCACCATTATAGGAAAAGAGCTTTCGGTGGATTTGGCTAATTTTTGGATATGTTGTAGATTTCGTCATTTTGAACAAACGTCTCAATGGGCACAACTTGAACATCCTAGTGACCTATCGCGCGATTGTGACGTTGCAGTTTCTCTCCAGCTGACGACACGCGGTTTTGCTTTTGTTCATCGCTTTTGTCATGCCAGCCGCTTCACCAATTAAGGATCTAAACGATCCCAACATTGGTAGAATCGGCAATACACCGTCTCGTTTCGCTGTTGAAAGTATCCATTTCTTCGCCGTCTTTTTCTTCATCTTCATCTTTGTCTTCGTCTTCATACCCATATCCCCGATCTTTATCTTGGCTTTCATCGCTGCCGAGACAACTGTGGCGGCGGTTCTCTCATCCAAAGTCAAATCTTTCGCGACTATGCATTTTCGCGCTCTCTCAGCGAGTATCCTTTCTCTCGGTGAGATCGGTGCTCCGAGAATACACAATGTCGTGCTCGCGATACGCCGTGTCCAATAGATTTATATCCTAATCGCCTCTTGCCAATCGTTTTTCCAAATGAGTGCCCGGGCCGCAAAACTGATAACCAGGAATAAGTAACTCGAAAGGAACCTATTTTTGTTAATATTCGCTGCAATCTTTTATCAACTGCTGCTGCTGGGCCGTCGATGTGCGTTCGCTGCCACGATTGATCGTAATATTCAGCAACAATATAACAGCGACAATATTATTGAACCTCCGTCTTATGTTCCGGAAGCTTGTCCCACAGGTAGTGAACGTAATTGTCACATATTCACAGCAAAACGACTTTCAGCACAAATTATAACTATTCAGCGCTCAAATCGCAAATATCGGAAGATCTCGATAGCAGGACGAACATTTTCGCTACTGAGCAATTTCCACACTCCTATAAATAGGCGTTCGATCCAGCAGCTCTCTGCGTCGGCAGTGTGAAAATGAAATTTGTGCAACAAACGTTGGCGATAATCAGAGTGACAAATTGCGACGACAATTTTGGTTGATGGGGGACAATGCGGATATGCGCAAGCATGATACTATGCTACCGATTACTATACGTGGTATCATTTGTTTCGAATTGCGATAAAACCAATGTGTTGATAAGAAAGATAGAAGATAGAAAGTCTACACGATGTACGTTTCGAGAACGTATATGTGTACTCGAAATCGCTTTAACAGCTAAAATATCGATATCTGGAAAATTTGTTGATATCGATCGACGAAATCGGTTATTTTTCATTCTCCAATAACAGTGACGTCATTTCGCCGAGCGAGACTAGTCCAAACTAGATCTTCGTGTTTTATGATATGGCATGCGATAAGCAAAATGCGATGAGAGAATACTTTTATGCGGTATTAACTTCCACATTAAAATGTTTTTCCATCATGTTTTACACATGTTTGTGCACAATGTCTTTGGCATCTTCGAAAAATTGACGCGGCTCGATATAGTTTGTGTTAATCACTGCATCGGTCAAAACGTGATTTTCAAATATCGATTTCCCGCCAAACGTGTTTTTCCTCGTTATTATTACTATTGTAATCATCACCAGTAAGTATAAACTGTCTCTCTAATCGAATCTTCGCACCCTCGAATCGCGTGATTCTGGCCACTAAAGATTGTCGAACTCCGATCGAGAGTCGCGGATGCTTGATACGATTACTTTCTTCGAGCTGTTTGACAAATTCTTCACATCGCTGCGCGCACGCGAAATATTCGCTTAAAGTAGCGAATTTATGCGACAGCTCCAACAGGTTGCGCTCAGTTTGCTCGGGATGTTCCATGTGACGAAAAATTACAAAATACTCGTTGTATCTTTTTCACTCGATATACTGACTGCAAGCTTTCAAATTGTATCTTGCGGTTTTGACACTCTTTGTTCTTCATTATACAGGGTGTCCGATAATTCGCGGATTACCCTCTAAGGGAAGGTAGAGGGAATTACAGAGAAAAATTACACACATAATGAAAAGATCACATACATAAAACGGAGCGCGCATTATGTGTGTATTTTTTTCGGTTGCCATAGCGAAGCATGCTCGCAAACTGCTCCACCCATTGCTTCGCCGCGGACCAAGTATCAATTGACAGTGGGAGGCATCTTCGCGCCGCGAGCTTTTCGCGGCACTTCGTTGGCTAATCTTTTAAAATTAATATTTTCTTAAATATTGAGAAAATCACAAAATGGTACAGGACTTTTCTATTCAGAATAACACCCTCTACCTTCTCTTAAAGGGTAATCCGCGAATTATCGGACACCCTGTATATTTCATTCGGCTACGAATCATCTGTGTATCGATATGTTCTTCTCCTTATCTTTTGTTTAAAATTCTTATCTCTAGTCTACTATGCAGGCCTTCGAATATCTAATCCGTCTGTTATCATTCGCATCCACGCGGTTTTAAGTTTCTAACGTTCGAGAGTCTTCTATTACCGCGATGTCTATTTTGTTTATAATATTTATAAATTATAGCAGCCAGACATCGGCGCTGATTTGTCGCAATTCTATATAGAAAAAACAATGATATTTGAATCGCTTATGAACGGGCGAGCAGAGCGCAAAGCTGCTGAACATCGATACTGATACGTCGCAGTTTATAAAGATCTGTGGGCTGAAGAATTCAAAAGCAAACTTGAACGTGCATTTTAAAATTCTGTGTGTGTCATAAATAGTTATATTTGCAGATCAGGAAGAATATATTGCAAAATTGGAACAGCGTATGGAGATGATTGATAATCTGAAAAAAACAGATTTTGATAAACAGTGTTACATTAAATGGAAGTTCGATTGCGATAAGTGTGTCGACTGGTTGAAAAGACAAGGTCCAGTATATCCATCGAGATTTATTCACATGTAAATAAATTCACGATTATTGATCGGGGACGTGCAATCGCGGAGAGCTCGAATTGCGCGACAAGAGACAAGAAAATCACTACGCAAGCATTTCTTAAGGATAGATTGTGTTCTAGCACTTTAGAGAAGTACTCCAGTTCGATTGTGCAGGCGATACACGTGAAATCATTTTGAAAAAACCTCATACGGATGATCATCATTTTCTCTTTTCACATGGTTTTTTTAATTCATACGACCTTTCTTTATTTAAGAAATGGCGAATTCATAATTTCTATGTAACAGAATTCAATCCTAGTTGTAACGCAGGCAAATAATAAAGTATAATTGGAAGAGCAATTTACGTAAGTTTATTAAATTATATAATATTACTAAAAATATAATTATTAATAGAGTTTTTATATTACAGAAGGAGCCCTTTCACTGTCGACACCATCATTCCGCTAGCACCATTGAAGCAGTAAATAATTATAAATATAAAAATAAATATTAAAATAAACTGACATTAAGGTTAAAAGTAGATAGCAGGAAGTTTTTCCAATGCTGTCACATATGTATGATGCAAACACTCTGTATCACTTTGTAGGTTCAGGTTGTTTTTCTGTCTTTTTATATATAGCATTTCTGAAATCAAGCGTTTATTGAGGAAAGATTCCTTGTTTAAAATTTCTTTGCAGTTCCAATCAAAGTTATTTCAAACTCTAATCTGTGGTCGATGATAATAGACCGATTAGAGAAGGGTCTATGATTCTGATGTTTTTTAGTTCTCGTCTGCAACTTTCTACTCGTCTGTCCAACATATGAGGGATCACAACAGATACAATTAATTTTGTTAGCAACATTATTAACCGATATATTAGAAAGTCTATCTTTATGTACTGTAATGTTCCGAGATAATTTATTTAAGCCGCAAAACGATAATTTGACATTGACATCTTTAATGATACTCTTGAAAACGTTTGATATGGAAAATGACGAAATATGAAAATTCTTATTTTTCGTTATAATCAATGTATCAGATTTATTGATCTTAAAGTTACTCGTCAGAAATCTAAAATGATCATGCACCTTAAAAATAAATTCCAACGAATAGCAAAACGACCAGAATTTTGATGATGAGATTAACGTTTTTTTTTATGGAATCGCGGACAACAAAAACGTCCTGTCTATTAAACTTATGATTGTACCTCTCTTTTCACATAGCAGATGTTGAGAAAAAAAATTGAGATGTCTATCCGATAAGGTTGTTTTATGGTACCAGTCGAAACTTAGACGATTATTCTGAAGTAAAATTGAGACTTCTAAAAAATTGAGTCTATTATTCTCAGCAATCTCCTGGTAAACTAAATTCTTGGAAAAAATTGGAAACTCCTAAGATTTATTGTAAGAGAGACGAATGGACCGACATAGTCATCCACATATTTGACACAAAAAGATGGAACGAACATCAAGGTAGATAAGGCTTTCTCCTCTATATCCTGCAATACAATGTCTGCTATAATAGAAAACAGAGAAGATCTCATATAAGTACCAAAGTCTGTTAGTAAATGACACAAAGAAAGGGACCGAAACGTACGTTTTTGAATCTATGATTTTTATAATATAATAAATTCTTTGTGTTGCGCGTTGACGACTGCGTTGGCTTTCATTGCCTTTTTAATTTTAATTTATGATTTATACTTTTAATGATTTTAGTCTTAATGATTTTAATTGCGTTTTTTTAAAAATTGAAATAGATTTGGAATGATCTTGGAATGACTACATCATGAATAGTTTTTGAAGAAAAACAGTCGTAGATAATAACATTCAAGAATATATTTCACTTGCTATAACTGATGATGCTAACGTTTTGGTGAAGTGTTTTTCATTTGTTGAATATTGAATACTAATCTATACACCATTATATGCGAAAATCGCTGCAATGATTTTAACAGATTTTTCATACTCAAAGTCAGAACTTTGGGTTAAATATTCTGAACTAACTAAATACAAAAATTCATAAATAGTCATTAATATAATCATAAGATCGATCGTGTTGTGTTCTTTAAGAGCTGAAAAACGAAAAATTTATGATGCATATATGTAAGCAATATTATAGCTGTAAAATAGTTTTTTTTAGAAAATGTATCTCGTGATGGTGACAAAGGTTTAGCATTGCAATGTTGGGTCTTGTTACGCTTTATCGATTACAATAGGTTATTTTTAGGTAGTTCCATAGAGCAATTTGGGCATCATCTTTTAGCAAGTTTATTAAAAACTAGACACAAAAGATTTAGTGCGTTGATTTCAGAAAAAAAATTTTTATCAATAGCTAATTACTGTACACAGAGCACAAATTTATTTTGGTCCTATTATATCTTACTAAGTATAACTGAATCTCAATTCAAGATTTTAATAAATCTCTATTTATTCCCCTAAATAGACATTGGTGAGTAAAACTCCACGTCTGATTCTTAATGTAAAGCCGTGTTAAATTTAAACTTATTTTTTTTTAAAGGAATATTTAATTTGTTTTATATTTTAGCATCAAATATTAATATTTTGTAAATATATGTATCTTTTTATTGTTATTTTAATTTTAAACTTTATTCAAATAATATATATTTATAAATAAAAATTTATATTTTTAATAAAATTGTATCTATCAGAAAAATATAATTATATATAAAAATATAAGCTATAATTTAAACTTTTGAGCGAAGTGTATGTCGGCAGCTTTTCATGTAGATTAAAATGGCACCTTGCGCCATTTCCTTTCAATGGTTGAATAGGGCGATTTCACAGATAATGATCGGGAAACGATGCATGTTGTCGTCGTTACAAAGATATTAATAAATATCATATAATAACCATATATATTTACATTTTGTGAAAAAAAAATCGAAAATTTATTTTTTAGATATTGTTTTATTTAAATTTGTCATATACAAGGTGTTCCTAATTTGCGGATCACCTCTCTGGTGCATATAAAGCATGTTAAACTGCATAGAAAAGTTCTCTACTGTTTTGCGATTTTCACGACAATTAATGAGAAATTAATTAAAAAAAGATAGGCCAATCCGCGTCTTGCACAAGCGCGCAACGAAAAGAGATGTCCTACTGTAATGTGATACTAAACGCGCGGTGAAGTGGTGGGAGAGACGCTCTATGAAGGCTACGTACGAGCGTGTAGAACACTCTTCTCACCGCGCGCCTAATATCGCGTTACAGTAGGATGTCTCTTCTCGTTGCGCACTTGTACAAGACGCGGATTGGCCTATCTTTTTTAATTAATTTCTCATTAATTATTAGAAAAATCGTAAAATTTTAAAGGACTTTCTTATTCACTTTGACATCCTTTATATGTACACAACGGGTGATCCGCGAATTATGGGACACCCTGTAGATGATTGTCATATACAGATGATTACGATAAAAAAGAAATTATATATTATTAGAGAGATATAACTATTATATATTTAAAAATAAAGTTATACTTACAGTACACTACCATCGATGCATTCGCCGTTCGCTCATCCTCAAATGTAGATATAACACATGTGTACTCGCCAGTAAGGTCAATGCCTGGTTTATTCAATTTCATTGCTCGGTACTCGGTATATGGATCATCGCTAGCTTTGTATGTTAAATCGATATATTTCGCAGCTGGTTCATCTGCTAATGGATGTCTGCCGTAGATCCATTGGTAAACTACTTGGTTAGTATTAAAAAACCATTTGACGACGAGACCCTTGCTCGATGTATTCTCGAGATCATAATCGCAATCGAGAATAATGTAATCATTGCTAACTTTTATAATATCTGGTACGTTGATGCTCTTGATAATTAGTTGCCAAGATTCTGTAAACATATGAAAATATGATAAACATTTATCATAAACAATATTAAGAAATTTATATTATTTAAATTACTGTATACTACAAGAACTATTCGAAAATCGACCTTTGATAAGTTTGTAAAATTAAACAAGAAAAGAAAGGAAGAACATTTTTATTACATACAAGTTACATATACATTATTTCGATATAAGTACTATCCGAATGCAATGGAGGCACTTGTTGTACCGCGACACAAGCTTTCATATACCTTTATCGAAGTACAGTGCTGCCAAACTGGAATTTTAGCCAATTCCTAGCATTATTTATTAGTTTTTTGTCGTCTTTGAATTGTTGCATTCCTAATCACATTTTTATGAGTGTGAATAAATGAAACTCACTCGGTGTAAGATTTGAACTATAGATTGATAAAAAAAATCTTCAGAACTTGAAACAATAAATAATGAGAACTTGATCACCTACCCTACAGCTCGGATCTTGTACTAAAAGACTTTTGCACTTTTATCTGTTCACACGCATGAAAGTATGGCTAAGAACTGAGGAATAGAAGGGCTGATGTACAGTGCTAAGAGTCGACTGAAAATCCAGTTTGGCGGCAGCGTACTGAGAGCACGAAAGCTTGTACCGCGTTACAAATGCCTCAGCCCGGATGGCAATTATGTCGAAAATAGTGTATACGTATATTTGTACATAACTTTTATATATAATAAAATGTTCTTCCTAGAAATGGGCAATATTAAAAGAAAGTATCGACATTCATATCGATTGTGAAAATAATGGTTTTTTTTTCAAATTGATTATATTTGAAAAATATTGATAATAATTGATTATTTATACTTTTTATAATATTACATAATATGTATATGTAAGTTGTATAATGAATATTCTTCCGATTTTTTCTTTTATTTTGCAAATTTATCGGAAATTGATTTCCTAATAGCTCACGTATTTCAATAATATATAATGAGTAGATAAAGTTAAAATAATATAATATAAGTGGACAGTGTCGTTCAAGAATGGCACATGGTAATAGTTTTACTCTTACAACCGTGACTCTATGCAGAATTTTCTATCAAACTCCCTTTCCATCTGTTTCATCATGTGGTCGATTTAAAGCTACTTGGCTGTGTAAAAATGTAGCATTGTATCAAAACGATGCTTAAAATGATTTTTAAAAAAAGTAAATCTCCTATCTTCTACGCGTCAAATGAAGTCTCTCCAACAACTTTCATATTTATTTCTATTGTTGCAGTGGATTTCCGGGTTCGCAACAGCTACTTTGTTAATCTCTATCTTTGTAGTGTAAAAACGCGTCTTTCGTATTATTTATATTAATCAAATTTTTAAATATATGAAATATATTTCGTGATAAATATCACAAATAGAACACATAAATTAATGTTATACACATGCATAATAATAGAGTTTATTAATTTTGTAGAAAAGTTTGAATTAATAAATTATTACTAACTGTACTACTATAAAAAATTGATATATTGTCAACTTCCTCTTTCTCTTTCTCTTCTCCTTTTCCTTCGCCCTTCTTCCCTTCATCCTTCAGATAAGATTTCAGATAATACTATAAAGTTAAATATAATCAAGAAAAAATAAATTATTTAGAGAAACTAAATTATAATTTTATATTATAAAATTATTTTATATATAAATTGTTGAATTTGTTGCTGCTAATGCAATATTTTCAATTAATAAAATTTTTTTTTTAATATTATAAAATATATTCTGTATATGTGCAATAATATTACATAAAATTTTTAAATAATAAATAACAATTCAAATATACATATAAGAGAAAGTAGAGTAAAACCGTCGGGTCAAACCAGATACTTTGTAACGATAGGACCGTTACGGACGCCACTGTATATATGTAAATATATAGCTTGTTTGTACGCATGACTTGTTTCTTTATACCCCGCTTGCTCGATCCCGCTGACTCATTTTCTCCACGCGCTATCTCTCTCGCTAAGCCTCACACGCGCCGACCCCCACCGCTGTACCGACAAAGCAGTGGAGGCTACGGCCGGATATATAAGATTGTCTGGCCTTTTTGAGATGCTGCACTCTATCATAGCGTGTAGAGAGAATACACAAACGTAAATTGTGAACATGTGATGCGCATTATATGTACACAGTTCACGTTTGTGTATGTATTCCCTCTACACGCTATGATAGCGGATAGCGTCTCGAAAATGGCAACAGTGCGTCTGGCCGAAGCTGTGATCCCATCCTACGATATCAGATCCCATCCCGAGATTCTATCGTATACTTCGATACTCCTGAACACTTTCCCGTGAGAAAGGCTTCTTTTGTCCGACCAAGTTTCACCGGTTATCCGTTATCTATAAGGACCAAGGATTCTTTTGGCTCGACCGGGTTTCGCCGGTATCTTTTCGATTGCCGTTGAGGCCGACCTGACACTCGGTCTTACTGCAAAAATCCAGCTACCTGACCCGCGCACGTGGCTTTAAGCCGTAGTTATAAGCCGATACCTGTAAGCCATTAGCCGTCAATCACTAGCTATAAGTAGCCGTAAGTCAATAGTTATGCGCCGTATTAGCATAAGTCACTAGGCGTAAATCACCAACCGTAAATCACTAGTCTAAGTACCGCACTGATAGTCATAAGTGTCTGCCTAAACCGCTAAGTACACACAGCATTCCCATTGCGCGCCGCACTTATAGCGTATTCGATTTGTTGATTCTACCCGACTCTGGGTTGAGTCGAGTCAGATCTCAAGTTCGATTTGAAACTTAATAACTCTAAACTATCATGGCGGAAAGCGGTTTATGATTGGTTTCGTGATTCATAACCTCTATCAAAGAATCTTTAACATTATTCTTGATTATCATCATCATAGAAATATAAGTTTATATTATATAAAATAAAAAGAAGAATAAGTAATAATAATGAAAATATGATAAATAATAGTTTCAAATCGCATTACAACTTCTGTTCCTTCGTGATAAGTGCTATCTTTGATTAAGTCGTGTTTTTAGTTGTCAATTGATCCATCATTATTTTGAAATAAACCATGCACACGATATTTCTTTATTTAGAATAGTTCAAAATTTTCGGGCCAAAAAAGATTGATATCGGGACAACACTGGAGTTATTATCCTTTTCTATATAGAGCATCTGTTTGGATAAACATTGCATTCTGTACGTATTAGAAAGTATATTGCACTAGTTTTGATCGGCACTTTGTATGCCGCGGTATGTATAATCGCCGTGTTTATTATTTTCTTCGTGTAAGGGCAAAATTAGGTACTTAAACATGTAATGAAAAGAGAAAAAATTGTTATCCTGACTTTGTCTTCCTACAAAAACAATTGAAAACGAAAACTACCACTCAGGAAAAGAAGCTATTCAAAAAAGCCTTTTGAAATCTCTAAAGTTAGAAAATTAAATAAGAAAGTTCTGCAGCAATATAGAACAAGAGGACAATCTTCATTTATAATTTTTATGGATAGAATACATCTTTATATTGTGTTTTAATTATAATTAATCTAGATTTTGAATTTACACAGTGTTTTACATGTTTTTAAATGGGTATCCGGTTTTATTTTAACGGCAGGGCAAAACCTGGTATTTTGATTTCTCCAAAAAATCTTGTTATCTTTAATAAATAAATATTTTTTTCTGCAATTAGCCTCATTTTCTCATAATTTAAGATCCACTAAAGTTTAAAGACTATTAACGGTCAGCAAATTTTTTTTTATTCTCTGATTTTTTACAGGAAAACAAATCCAAAAAAGTATTCAATTTTACCTTACTTTCCCCTGTATGATAATATAATATTATATTATATAACATTATAAATATATACATAATATTTATATAAAGAAATATTATTCTATTTACAAGTATTTATCTGTATATAACTTAAATTCTAAATATTGTATCATTCTCAACAATATGTATTATGCAAGTGTATATTGTATATATATATATATATATATATATATATATATATATATATCACATACACCATATATATATATATATATATATATATATATATATATATATATATATATATGTGCGTGCGTGCGCGCGTGTGTGTGTGTGTGTGTGTGTGTATATATATATGGTGTATGTATGTATATATATATATATATATATATATTATATATATATGGTATATAATATGGTATATACATATATACAGGGTGTCCGATAATTCGCGGATTATCATTTAAGGGAAGGTAAAGGGTGTTATTCTGAATAGAAAAGTCCTGTACCATTTTGTGATTTTCTCAATATTTAAGAAAATATTAATTTTAAAAGATCAGCCAACGAAATGCCGCGAAAAGCTCGCGGCGCGAAAATGCTTCCCACTGTCAATTGATACTCGGTCCGCGGCGAAGCAATGGGAGGAGCGGTTTGCGAGCGTGCTTCGCTATGGCAATCAAAAGAATTACACACATAATGAAAAGATCACATACAAAAAACGGAGCGCGCATTATGTGTGTATTTCTTTCGGTTGCCATAGCGAAGCATGCTTTCTTCTCCTCGATAACTTCATTTCATTACTCGGAAAACCGACGGTAAGGCCGTTTTCGTGCCCGCCAGCTTCGCCGACCGGCTGATCTTTGTCGCTCGGCGCAGCGGTCTCGCGTCGACTGCCGTTTCGAAACAACGCCATACCTTCCGCTGGTGGGTGAGGCCGGAGAATCAGGGCGTTTCGACATATATAAATATATACCATGCTCTTATAACTGTGCTTTCTTAACCGCCAGCGCTCGCCAATGCTGCTGTATCGCATCAGACGTCGACCATCGTCGTGGATGGGTGAAGAGGGTGGTGTGTTTGGTTGGGCGGCAATAATGAAAGCAAAGTAAAGGCTCAGAAATCGAGAAACCTGGAGAACAGATCATAAAAGAGTGTCGACAAGTAACAGATTAAACCATAAAACTCAGGAAAACATCGAGAAACAGAACGACAGAGAATCTAACAAATCCGCGTCAGTCAGGCGCAAAATCAAGATCATCAAAGTCCCGGATCGATCGCGCGCGAAAATCGGTCAGCGGATCGAAAATCCACTCAAAGATCTCAATCATCAAATCTCGCGAATCGAAATCAAATCATCGTCCGGCGTCGAAACGCAGAAGTCAGAAAAAGTTCAGGCTTTCTCGAGACCGTCCGGCATCCGGCTTGCGTCGGCGGCACGCATATCAGATCCAAAAGCATCAGCATCGGCGTCAGGCAAAATCGCTCAGATTAATCCGAGATCGTCAAAAATGTCAGAACAAATCACGTCATCCAAAATCGGCAGTCAAAATCGGCGAGAATGGATCAGCGAAATGTTCATCTTTCTGTCGATCAGCTCATCCAGATCAATCAGTCGGGCATCGTCATCGATCCTCGCTCAAATCGGAAGGATTCAATCCATCATCAGGCGCTTGCGTCAGATCGTTTCATCGGCGCTTTTGCAGATCGGCTCACTTTGCCGGCGTCATCAGATCAAATCTCGGATATCCGGCATCGTCGAAGAATCGGATCCGAGATCAGCGTCGAATCAATCGTTAAATTTATCGCAAGAGATCAAATCCGGCAGATGGCGTCGAAGAAGATCATCATCAATCACTTCCTCGTTCCGGGTCAGTTTCAAAATAAAATTATCAGAAATCAAATCTCGACAAAAACTCGAAAGGATAATCAGAACAAAGGTTAGAAGTCGGCGTCGCTCAAAGTCGAGGTTCTCAAAATAAAGCGGAATAAAATGCGATCAATAAACCGAAAGAATAAAGATTGGTCGTCGACAAACTGCAGAAAATAAAAATGGTCGAGGAACCATCCGGAAATTTCGTGAAAGAAGAAGTCATCCGAAGTTAAAGGATGGGGAAAAGTCAGGTTTCCGAAAATCTTCGTAAGATGCAAGATCGTTGGCATCCGACAAATTCTAAAAGACGAGAATGGACAAAGTCAGGCGGGGTCAGTTCGATTATGTCGGAGATAAGGATATCAGTCAACAAAGGTCGTCGGGATCATCTCAGACGGTCTCAAGATCAAAAGAGGCAAAAAAGTAAATGCGTTCACAAAAAGAATCAAAACTTTCAAAGAATCTCGTCGTAAAGTGGATAAAGAATGCGGCAAAGAAGTGATAAAGATGGATACAAAGTCGTCCGGACAAAATCTCCGCGCTCGTCGCAAAGATCGGATCACCGAAAAAACTCTTTCCATCCGGATCGCTCGCTTTTGCGCGTCGGAAAAATCGAAATCATTTCGCGTTCAGTTCGAGAATCGTGAACATCGAAAGGCGTCGTCGCGTCATCGGCGTCGGTCGATCTTCATGAGATGCGATAAATGAACAAAGTCGATAAAGACGTTTCCTCGTCAAACCACCGATCAATCAGGCGTCAGACAAAAATAGGTCTGGATGGAATCAAGCGGAGGAATAAATATGGAGGAGACCTGGAGGAAGATAGACTATGGAAGAAAATATACAATAGAGGTTTGGAAGGAGGATGGATAGAGGTGGAGTAGAAGACAGATGCCGGTGATATTAAAGAGGAGGAGAAGTGGAAAGAGTATAGGGGGTATCGATTGACCTCGACGCTCA
This sequence comes from Cataglyphis hispanica, assembly GCF_021464435.1. Classification (NCBI taxonomy): domain Eukaryota; kingdom Metazoa; phylum Arthropoda; class Insecta; order Hymenoptera; family Formicidae; genus Cataglyphis; species Cataglyphis hispanica. The sequence continues at coordinate 4,982,979 of NC_065962.1, read as the reverse complement.
AAGTGTATCAGTGCTAACAAATGGGCAAGTGAGGAGGTGGAAGTTGGTACCAGAATCAGACTGGGAGTTCAAAGGGTTAAAGGACAATGGTTTCTTTATTCCGCCTCGTAAAATCGACGGGTCTAAAGGCACAAATGCTTATTATAAATTCGTTAACTCAAAGATCGGGGAGAGATGATGCGATGATGAGGAGAGAGGGTGAGGGAAAGGACTGGTCAGAAGGAGCGATGATGTTTTAAAGGGAGACGGAACAAGTGAGGAGGGAGAAAAGTTGGGAACAAGGTTTTGGACAGGGGAGGGGAGTAAAGGCAAGGATGCCACGCAGACATTGGTGTGGCAATGCGGTTGGAGGAGGTAATGAAGGGAGATGGGGAGGGTCAATTTAGGGGATGAAAGATTTTACGCGGATGATGTGGTTTTGTGCGGAAGGAGGAAAGGATAGAGGTACGGTTAAAGGAGCTATGGAAAGAAAGTTGGAACTCGAAAATCAGGATTCAAAGGAAGGAAAGGGGAAATAGGACAATCGCTTAGAGTCAGAAGAGGATGTCGGGAAGGTCCGTCGCATATCTGAAAATGGACAAGGCCTGCGTCCGCGTCGGTCGAGAAAACTACAATATCCCGATCAAATGCCGGTCGGCAAAATGGTCGCGTCATGTCGCGTCGTATAGACAATCATTACTCGAGGCAAAAAATTAGAATGCGAAGAAGTTAAAGATTCGAAATCCGTCGATGTCCGTCGAATCGAAACAAGATCAAATAAAGGAAATCGCGCGATCCAGCGTCACGGAAAAACCGCAAAGTTAAAGTCGTCGGCATCGAAATAGACCAAAGTCTCGAGATCAAAAGGAAAAAATGAAATTATCAAAAGTCGGAAATCATTATAAAATCAAAAAATAAGATCAAAATCGCGCGTCACAAATTGAATGTCGGCGAATCAGAAATCGAAGATCAGAATCAAAATCAACATCAAAATCAGATCATCGCGCATCATCGAAAAGCAAACTCTTCCGTCTCCGTAGTCCGGAAATCAGTCAAATCAATCGCGAGATCGATCTCGGCGTGTCCAGGCTATCCGGGCGAATCTCCGTCGCGAGCGATCTTCAGGCATCGAAAGATCGATCCGGGCTCGTCCAGAAATCAAAGTCAGAAATCGTCGGCAACGCCTTTTTTTGAGAGTCGAGCAAAGAGCGACAGAGAGAGGGAGAGGATTGTTGTGGATGTGGGATTGAGATGTATGAGAGGAAGGGAAACATGATATGAACCGGAAGCGGAGGTCCCAAATAAGAGTAGGGTAATAGCGTCGTGTGTGTGTAGGTAGGTTAGGTATTGATAGAGATTAAGTTAAGATAAGTTAGAGATAAATAGTGATAAGCTAGAGTTAAGATAGTGGTAAGTGTTAAATGTAAGAGATTGTAAACCCAAGGGGAGTCAATAAATTTATATCTATCTATCTATCTACATAATGAATAATAAAAAAATGAATAATTACTTTAGATAATAATGTGATTATTTTAAATAATGTTAAGTAGTTTCTGCTATTTTTTTGCTAAAATATTATTTTATTTAAGTTACTTAAAATAGTTTACAATATTATAATTTGCAAATGCTTTATATAGTTTTAGCTTATTAAACATCTATAAGATTTGCTTGAAAAATATATTAATACATATAATGTTTACAAACACATGCAATTAAATATTTATCAATGAAAATATATATGCAATTTAAATATATGTATATATTATTTTAAATATATGTGTATATGCGAGTATATAATGCAAATAAATATACATAACCAAAATTAAAATTATGGACCGTCATTTTTTTTCTTAAGTCATCATATACTAAATCATCTGCATTAAATGTATGCTCTACGTGTGCTAAAAATGGTACTGTTGTGTTATATTTTATGAACGCAACATTTTAATGATACTGGATGCTGTCTTATGTTATAATTATTAATAAGCAGATAATTTTCAATTACTAAAGATACAAAATTTTAACTTGTAAAAAAAGTTAATAAGTTAATGTTAATGCATTTAAAAATAATTAATTTAAATTAAAAGTTAATGTTCAAAATTAATTAAATTAAGTTAAAAGTTATTAATTTTTTAATTTCACTTTTAACTTTTTAACTAGTTAGTATCTAACTCTGATTTTTAATTATATTACATATTGTAGGCTTTTGCAGTAATATTACAAATAAACAGGAACGGACAATTTTTGTTTCGTTAATATAAAAATTGTTCAGTAGTGTAATATAACTTCCTGTAACTTGCTTTTTGAACTAAAAAGCACAAGGATTAAAAACGAAAAAAATAATTGCTATTGAGAACTAAACTTTAGAATAAAAAACCAAATGCTCTTCTTCTTTGTTTTAATCTTATCCTTCCAAACACCTCGTATAACTGTAAGAAGAATCTGTACTTACTATTGATGTCATAATTATCGACTAAAGAATTATCTCCTCTCTTAATTTCTGTTAGATATTTGAAACACATTTTTATTTTTTCGAAATTTGCGTGTCATATCTCCTTATTTATATCATTCTTTATATAACACAGAACATTGCAGTTACATTGCAGTAATGTTACAATTTTGCAAGTTGCAATGTAATATTTTTAAGATATTATTGGAACGTATAATAGTAATATTTCATAATAATATTACAGCAACATTTCAAAAACATTACAAATACAATATCCGGTAATTGCAAGTTTGTTCGTGTACCGCTATGCGGCTCATGTTGTGCTATCTATCCCGCATTTAATTTCTCGTCACGATGGTTATATAAAGCTTACATATAGACTAATAAGGTTAAAGAAATAATAATAACTATTTTTATTAATTTAATTTGTATGATACAATTCCAATACAGGGGATTTGGGTTGAAAATTATTTAATAGTTTTGATTCCTATATAAAATCAAAAATTTGATAATTTCTAATATGCAAAATACTTCAGATTTTAATAAATAAACTTTAAGAATATATAAAGACATCTAAAAGAAATGAGAAAAAACTCATATGCGTAAATTCACAATCTTTTTGCATTCGGACATCCGAATATTTCGGATGCAAACAGATTGTAAATTTACACAATTGTAACGAGTTTTTCCTTATCTCTCTTAAATATTCTCAAAGTTTATCTATTAAATTTGAAGCGTTCTGCATATTTTTAACAACGCGCTTCAATATTACAAATACATTGCACCGTAACATTACTGTAACATTACATTGTAATATTTTTAAGGGCGGATATTTCAATGTTGCCGCAGACTTGCGGTAACATTTCAGAAACATTTCACAACTTCCATGCAATATTACAATGTTTCAATGTAAGGACTATACAATGTTTCTGCAATCTTTCGGTGTTGTATGGTCATATCATATGTATCGATATGGTCTAGATATCATTTGTGTCAAATGTATTAATACGCTTTCAATCAAAAAATAATTGTTTCTTTTTTTGCTACTGTGAAACACACATGATTGCATTATGTTATTCCATAAAAGAAATCTCATTCCATCAATTTTTACCAGTCTAACATATTTCCTAAGTTTTAAATCATCATGCTTTGACAACAAAACAATCTTAAATATGATTTTTGAACGAAAAATAAAAAACAAAAGATAAATCTTGATTGTTTCAATTTTCATCTGACTAGAACATTTTTATACATAATAAATTGAATCTTTTTCAGCGGTTTAGTGAATAGATCCGCGACCTAAATATCACTTTGACAATAACTTACACTAATTGTTCCTTCCTTCAATTGTTCATGAACAAAATAATATTAATATCAATTTTATATCAATATGCTTTAAAAGTCGGTTAATACTTCCATTTTTCATAAGCTTAATTGCACTTTATCTATTTTTAGTCTCACCTTAACCGATTAACCCAATAATTCCCTAGAGTCTTTAGATGTCTTAATGTCTCCTTGATACGTTTTGTTGCTGCAATGTACTCTGTCTCCTACTGGATATCGCTATTTGCGATTATTTCCTGGAGCACCATGCAATTAGACATCCACAATAGACTATTACATATTCACTTGTACTCTTTCTTATGTCCCCGGCGTAGTCAAAATCGCAATATACCACCATTTCTTTTTCGTCATGCTTGTTCTTATATTGTATTCCTTGATCCTATGTGCTGTTGAGATATCGAAACATTCGCTTGATCTCTGTTACTCTTCATTCTATATAGTTATTTACATATTACTTCCGTGTCCAACTGCTTGTACTAAATCTGGACGAGTTTTAGTTGATAGATACAAGAGACCTCCAATCGCTTCTGTACAGTGGTAGACAATTGTTTCGTTTTAATTCTTCATTACTAACGGAGTATCGATAAGTTTTAATTCGTCTATTTCAGATTTACTCAATATATCCTTTTTAAAAAATTCTTCTGTGTTAAGTTTAGATCTTCTTGTCGATCAATCTTCATGCCTAAGAAGCTCTTCGGATTCTTCTTAATTGTTGTTTTGAATTTCTTCTTCAATTTTTTGATAAATTAATTATGTTCGTTTTCACAGAAATAAAATTTCATCATCTACATAGAATTCTAAAAAAGAGTGTTTTCTTAGATGCACTGTTCTGATTTTAATGCTTCAAAACTTTCCTAGTTAAACGTTGAACATTTTTGGACCGTAGATATCAGAATACACTAATTCCAAAATTTGTTTCGTTTGCTTTCTTTAAACGTGCTCTCATCTGTTTGGCTTTCATACAGATATCTCATGCTTCTTTTATATTCTCCACATTTTCCATGGTAAAATCCAGGTCTTTTGATATTCCTCTTAAAGTCTTTATTTCATCGCTTCAGTATCGTAATTTCTTATGCGATTTTTCCATTAGATCAACTTTCTGTACAGTGTATAATCTACCCGCCATTTCTGAACAAAGCTATATAAGTTTTATCTTATATAATCTGTTTTCTTTTTTTTTACTGCATAGTACTTCTTCATTATAGTTTTTCTCAGTTATGATCTTGTTTCTTGTGAAAATCATCTTATCTTCATGCTTCATTATAGCTGGCACCGATGTTCAAATTCGCACACAAATCAGGAACACTATATTCTCCAGAATACAGTTTTCCGATTCTAATTTTCTGTTTCTTCGGATACCATCGACTCGTTGGCTTTGGTTATACTGATACTAGATTATGTATTATCTCAGGATAATTATCTCAGGTTCTTAAGTATTCTTAAATATTTTATATTATTAATCATGTGAGACGTGCACTAGAATCAATTATTGAAGATGTCTTATTATTTATGCACTAAAAATGACATTTTATCGATCTGTTTATCAGATCGATAAAAAATTTTATTAGTTTGTTGATCCTTCTTTTTAGCATCATTGCGAAAATAACATCTTTTTCAAAATGGTTTTCTTACATATTTTGCAAAATGTCTGCTTCTTTTTCAGATCCACTTGCTTTTGAAATGTTGTCTTTCTGCATGTTCTCGCTAGATGACCTATAGTTGCATTTGAAATTGTGACTGGCTTATTGACGTTGACATTAGCCTTAAACGCTACAGCATTTTATTTTTCCTGCTTTCTTGCTGACTTCTTTCGAGAGTAGAAAATAAAGTCAGAAGAAGATTTAAGGCGGCAAGAGGCACGTACTAGGTAACCATCCTTTCCAATGGCATTGTCGTATTTATGTAGGGCATTTAGATACTTTTCAGTTTTACAAATAATTGTTAGAAACAATATTTTAAATAGGTACGAAACATCCTTAAACCCGAGTCTTTCGCTTTTCGGACGAAATTGTTTTTATTACTGAGCTATTCAGACCTCACACTTTATGCCACTTTAACACAGTTTATAAGATTCCAGAGCGATGTTGGAATTTTCTCAATGGATGCAGTACCGACTGGAGAGACGATATACTCAACATGTTTCCAGAGTATAGACTCCCACGCCATAACAAACGATTTATAAAAATCTGGTAGTGTAACTAGAATTTTAGATATTAGCATAGTTATTTTTATATTTAATTCTTTAAGACTGCTGGCTATATTCACTAATTTGTTGATGTGTGTAGCTACATTACAACTTTTATCTATAGAATAACTAAAAAATTCCTGCACTAGCATGCATTTTCTTTGTTCGCTATCTTTCTCATATATAGAACACGATTTAATGCACATGCTTTGAACCGTTTTGCAATTTAATATATGAGTTAAAGATTTCTTACCAAGAGACAGTACGATTACTTTCTGCACATTTGTGTCTTTTTTATACCATGTTGTATCTCACTCAGCGGATGGTGTTTTATGTCATATAATTTATTAACTTTGAGTAGTGATCTGATTGTGATTTCGAACTTCCACAAAATTTTCTATATGTTTAGAGGTTTACGAAGATGTTGATTCGAATTATACTTAAATCTGAGTTTTATCGAGACACTCTATTTATTTGATATTTTATATGCCCGCTATCGCTAATTGAGACTTTCTGAGAACTGTGTAATTTCAAGGACCGATTAGACGAAGTCTAGATGATAGGTAAAAAACTCACGCATCATCAGCTAAAGGCAAAAACTTAGCTTAAGAAAGAAACGACGTTGTTGTCGATCATAAACACGATCGGAAATTTTCACTTTCTGTGGCCTACATGTAAAAGCTGAGAAAAGAGATAGATAGAATATATATTAAAAGTGATGTTATTGGGCGGTATGATATTATAACTTTTGTCGGAACACTATATCATTTAGCTTTCCTATCTGCTCTATTTGTTGCATCGACATCTTAGCCATTTTTTTTTTATTTCTTTTTTTTTTTTACTTTAGCTTGACCGTTATCTTTTTCTCTGGACCCATAACCTGAAGACTTTTGCAGTGATATTATAAAAAAAAACGGACAATGTTTGTTTTTTTAATAAGATTTATTTAGTAGTGTAATATAACTATAACTTGCGTTTTGAAAGCACAAGAATTAAAAATAAAAAAAAAAGATAATTACTGAGAACTAGAGACTTTAGAATAAAAAACCAAATGCTTCTTCTTTGTTTTAACCTCTTACCCTTTAAAATTCCTCGTACATAGCTGTAAAGAGAATTTGTACTTATTATCGATGTCATAATTATCAACACTATCAATTATCGACTGTAGGATTTATTCCTAACATATATGCGCAATAATTCTTGTAGGCAATCGTGCTCTAAACAATCGAGAATGTCGGAAAATGAAGCTGTCGGCAAAATTTGGGCAAACAAAGCCGTTGGCAATTGGGAATATAAGAAACCCCCTTCCCTTACACTCCATAATACGCATATTACTTAATTGCTTACATACACATTGCACATATAACAGTATTACATGAAATATGAAAATCGTTTTAAAATCCTAACATATGACATTATTGCGCACACACACATTGCACATGAAATTTTTTATATAAAATGAGGCTTACTCTACAAGCTTAGTGTTTTCAATGTAACGAGATAATTGTATAATTCTACACAGATATGAAGGTGTGCTCTCTTGTTTTTACGTTGAAAAAATTTTTATGATTTAGTAAATAATAAACGCTGGCTAAAATCATTTGAAAATTGATTAAAGTTATAATTTTAACAAAACATATATCAAGGTCAAGATCACTGGTCATGATTGCAACAATCAAAGTATTAATTTCTTAATTTTATTTTAAGTGTGCAATATATTGTATGCGCAATCTATATGCGCGTAATAACATCACGTAGACAAAGTATATGTGCGCAATAATATTTTTTATGCAAAATATTATACATAAAACAATTTTTTTTTTAATTTTGTGCGCAATAATGTCATGGAAAGCAATATGTATGTGCAATGTCATATGTGCAATATGTGCGTGCGCAATAATATCTGTAATGTATCTCGTCCGTAAATATTTGTTTGTATTTAAAATTATTATTAGGCAATATATCAACATTGTTGACAATCGAAGCTGTCCGTAAAATAATGTAAGCAAATGAAGCTGTTTGCAATTGAGATTAGACAAACGAAGTCTGTTATTGCATTTTAAGCCCTCTGCACACGATACGATTTTTCGTACTAAATCGCATGCGAGACATTTTCCTCGCAGTCATATTGGCTATGCAACTTGAAATATTATGTGTTACGTGTTTTTGTGCGTGCTAGCATGCTAGTTTTTGATAATAGGTTTGGTGTTATTTTCACTACGTGGTTTGCATATAATTAATTAAAAATGACAGATATCTTAACCTAATGAAACTTATATTTATATATATGAATGAATATCAGAATTTTCTTATGAATGAATGTAATTTTATTTCATTTATTGACGGATTTTGTTTTGAATTTTTAGAATCTTAAAAAATTTTGCTGAAATCTCTAGGTTAAGATATCTGTAATTTTTAATTAATTATATGCAAACTACGTAGTGAAAATAGCATCGAATCTATTATCAAAAACTAGCACGCACAAAAGCACGCAACACATAATATTTCAAGTTACATAGTATGACTGCTAGCAAAATGTCTGCATGCGATTTAATACGAAAAATCATACCATGTGTCAAGGGCTTTAGAGTATAATAATTAAAAGATTTAAATTACACACAAAATAAGATTAAAATTAATATGATTTTACAATTTTTGAATTGTATTAATATTCAATTGTATTAATATTTAATGCAAGAACTATTTAAGATATTTTAGGTAATTTTTAAGATTGTTTTTTTTTAATATTTAATTTATTTTAACATTGTATTATTTTCGAATTGTGTTATTGTTTCTGTTATCGTGTCAATGTATTATAACATTTATTTAATTTCAAGAGGAAAGACATTGGTACAATAGAACTGGGCTATTTACAATAGAAGGTGTTGCTTCTGTTACTTGGAAAGTGTATATTTCAATGTCATTACTGCATGGCGCAGCCGGTGAGTAGCCATTTGCAAGTTTACCAAGTAGTCTATATAGTTCAGAAATAGCGAAACAAGTATTTATAACCCATAGCCGGTATGTTAGAAGAAGAGAAGGAAAGGAAGGAAGAAAAAGACAAAGACGAATAGAGAGAATGAGAGAAAGAAGCAACACTGTAACTAGAAGATAAATTAGGGGCGGAACTTACTTCTGCATAAGCAGTCTGCGTAATTAACAGCTGTCTGAAAGTACACGAAAAAGATTTAGACTGCAATGTAAACTCTTTCAGTTCAAAAATCAGGAAATTATATATTTTAAATTTATATATTTATACATTCATAATACTATGTATCTGAAAAATTCAGTGAACGAAATATATATTATCTATGGATTAACACATACTTCAATCGTCGAATCGTCTTCAAGATTAACAAATAATTTTTTTACAAATTTTTTTAATGTGATTTTTTTATAGTTTTTAAAAATCTTTTTTCTGAAAAATAAGTATTTCTATCTGACATTTGGCCGAAATAGACATTTGCAGTGAAATGTTCTTATAAATTAGCTCTTATACAAATGATAGTTTCAAAAATTACAAAACACACATATACAGGGTGTATCTGAAATGATGCACTAAATTTTAGGAGCATATTCTAGAAGTCAAAATAAGACTTTTTTTCCTATGAACATGGGTTCGCAAATGAACTCTCCTCCGAGCTAGAGGCCCCTAAAGTTTGGGGAAAAAATTAAAAATTGGCTGTATTTCAAAAAAAAAAAAAAATGGCAGAAGGTTGAAATTTGATATAATCCAGTAAATTATGAACTAAAGTAAACCACTGAAATGAAAAAATAAAAACGTATATTATGTACTTACACTTGAACTTGTTATGTATGGATTGCCTTATTATTTGACCTTGGTTTTGACGTTACCTATTATCCTCTCTTGAGAAATAAATAAATTTGCGTTGCAAGTGTTTGGTCATTTTCAAATTTTAGCTCGGAGGGGGGGGGGGTTTATTTGCGGACCCATGTTCATAAGAAAAAAAGTCTTATTTTGACCTTTAGAATACGCTCCTAAAGTTTAGTGCATTATTTCAGATACATCCTGTATATTTTGTATAATATTTATTTAAATGTAAAAAATTATAACAAGGAACACGATATAAGTAAAATATAAGGAGTGATTAAATTATAGTCTAAAATTTAAAAACAAAAACCAAATAACATTAATTATTGCCAAAAACCAAAAGGTTAAAGTCTTACTTAAAGCCACAATAATATTGGTACAACCGGGCCTAAATATTTTATTTGTATTGCATATTGTTTTTTAAAGTATGTAATACAAATTACTTAAAATTTAATTTTTTTTAGACATTGAGTTATTTTATATACATTTACACATTGAATTACTTTTTACACATTGAAATATTTTACTTTAAAATGTTTGTTTTTTTATGCATTAAAATTCTTTTGCATTAATATATATATAATATTCTTTATCATTAAGCGTTTAATATATTATATGCATTGCACTGTTTTCCAAAATATATAGTATAAGATTTAATTTTTTTTTAAACATTAAGTTATTTTATATAATTTTTTTTGTGCAATGTTTTAAATTTTATTTATATTCATTTTTTATATCCACTATGTGGAGTATTTTACATAAAAATTTGAAACATTGAATGTAATGTCTTTTTTGAATAAAGTTCCGAAAAGGATAAACCTTCGATTGCGCTGAAATTTTAATCAAAGCTAGTTCTTGACTTGAGTATAAAGCTTGAGGGTTTTTTGCCGACAAGAACCCGTTTGCCCTCTATCCCCTTCAAAGTTCTAAACATTTTTACTGTATATCTTTGAAAATATTGATTTTAAAGAGAAAAATTTCAGACAAAAAAAAATGAAGTTCTTAAAAAATTCAACAAAACAAGTTATATAAATTTTTTACATAAACCTATTATTTTAGGAGTTACGTGATAAAATAATAATTTTAACGCTATCATGTTAATATAATGTATCGGACCTGATACATAAAAAAATATATTAATAGGTTTCCTTCAGTTGAAGATTCCTAAATCAATTTCTTCTTGTAAATTTACGTGGAACCTCACTTCGCATTAAAAAATGTAAGACAGATATATAGATTATTAATGTAATATTAATGTAATATTTTAGTTGTAAAGTTAATCAACAAAAACTCTGCAAAAAATATGGAAGATGAAGAGATAGAAAGTACATTAAAATAAAATGTGGATGAATTAGTGATGAAGAAGCTGATTCACAAGAGGAATTTATAAGAGAATAGATGTGATATGGAAAAACAGGATGATTATAATATAATAAAAAATGTAAAGCGTGAAGGCAGTGTGTTCAGCCTTCTTATGGAGGGGAGGCTCCACTACTAAAAAAACTAAACACAGGTTTGAATTGAACCCCACTTTGCGTGAAAACTTGTAAACTCATATGAAACCTCACTTTGCATTAAAAAGTATTTACGTGGAGGCAGTGTGTATTAACACAATAGCATTAAAATTATTATTTTATCACATAACACTCAAAATAATGGGTTTATGTAAAAAATGTACATAACTTTTTTTCAGTTTTTTAAGAGTTTCATTTTTTTGTCTGAAACTTTTTTCTCTAAAATTAATATTTTTGAAGATATACAGTAATGTTATTTTATTCCAATTATGTCTGGAACTTTGAGGGGGCAAACAGGGCCTTGTCGGTAAAAAAATCTCAAAGTATTTTATTACTCAAGTAAAGGACAAACTTTAGTTAAAATTTCAGCGCAATCGGAGATTTATCCTTTTCGGAATTGTACTCCTTTTTTTTAATGCCCAGTTTTTTGTACGAATTGTATTTTTATTTTATATATTTCAATTCTTTTATGTTTATTAAATTAATTTATTACATTAATATTTTAATTATAATAATATTTTAATACGCATGTAATATTAATGCTCTTTTTTCTATGTATTATATTTATTCTTTATTTATTTTCATATTGTTTATTTCCATATTAATCATCCTGTTTTTCCATATCACATCTACTCTCTTATAAGATTCCTATTGTGAATCAGCTTCTTCATCGCTAATTCATCCACATTTTATTTTAATGTACTTTCTATTTCTTCATCTTCCATATTTTTTGCAGAGTTTTTGTTGATTAACTTTACAACTATAATATTACATTAATATTACATTAATAATCTATATTGTTTATAGAATATATAAAGTTAAAATAAAAACACTTGTTTTGTTAAAATACTTTTTATAATACGAACTCAAACTATTGATTAAACTTATTAAAAATTTGATTGCTTTACATGTTTAATATATAATATATAAAAATATATAAAAAATATATAAAAAATATATAAAATATATAAAAAAATATATAAAAAATATATAAAAATTACTAATATATAAAAAAGATTGATATAATCACTAAAAATTTATCTTTAAAAAAAATGTAAAAAAAGCAAACTACATCTCAATTTTGAAAAAGTTATATGTATTTATATAATAGTATTGTTGATTTAATCTGCACAAAAAATAATTATTTTAAATTATTGAAAATAAAATTTTTAAATTATTTTAATAAAAAAAACAAAACAAATATACTCTAAAAATATTATCAAATATTTGTGTCAATTGAAAATAAAAAATTATATAAATATTTTAATCGAAAACAGTTGTATAAAATAGGTGTTTCAATTTCTTACAAAAATAATTATATCAAAAAATTGTGCTAAGTAAATAAAAAAATTTTGCTACACATATATATAAAATTTATTTATTTCTAATATTAAAAGAAAAAATATATTCAATAATACAAAATACAAAAAACATAAAATAAGAAATTAATAGAAAAATTAATACTAAGAAATCAATACAAAATAATTTATACAAAAATTAAAAATTAATACAAAGAAAAAAAAGAAAAAAATTTTAATTAGAAAGATTTTGACACTGTTAACTTTCAGAGTATGTAAAGTATATATTATATAAAACTAACAAATAATAAATTTAAATTATATTTAAGATATATTTAATTTAGTTACTTCAATAACTCAATGTAAATAGATTAAAGAATTAATTTTATATATTGTTTAGTTTAGCAGCGCCATGTTTTTTTAATTAAAATATTTTTATTTTATTTATTTTTATTAATTTTTATTTTGTATACATTTTTAATTTTTTGTATTAATTTCTAAGTATTAATTTTTCTATTAATTTTTTATTTTATTTATAGTTTTTTTGTGTTTTATATTATTGGATATATTTTTTCTTTTTATGGAAATTAATAAATCTTACATATACGTATAGCATAAATTTTTAATTAGTTAGTACAATTTTTTAATATCATTATTTTTGTAAAAAATTAAAACAGCATTTTGTACATTGTATATATAGGGTATCAAATATTAACCATATCATTCCTCTTAAAAATTAAAACATTTGGTCAATTTACGCAAGATTAGTGCGCAGCGAAAAAAGATCCATTGATGTGTGATTGCTACAACACGAGAATCCAACATTATATACGCTCTAACCATTGTTATTTCTAGAGCGCTATTCCCAAAACTTCGTCGCGCTTCGTCTTCTCTTAAAACTTTGTCGCGCTCCTAGCGATCGCAAACTTTTGCGTCTCTTCTCACCGCGTTCTTGTATTCATACGAATTGGCTTTTTTAATTTCTAAATAATTATTATAAAAATTACAAAGTGATAAAAGATTTTTTTTCCTTTATTTTTACCTGCTTTACCTGCACACGAAGAGTCGATATCAGATACCTGTATATACATATATACAATTTAGCAAAATTTTATCGATTTTAAGTGTGATTTAGATTCTTGAAATATTGACATTTCTAAGTATATGAAAAATATACATGTTGCTCCGCAATTAAGTGATTTTCGTATTTTTTCGGGAACGTAAAATGTGTGTTCGAGGGATCGATAAACTAAAAAAAAAAATTCTTTAAAGATTTGCTCGTTATTACTTCATTTTGAAGAAAACGGCAGAAACAAAAACAAAAAAATTTTCATCAAACAACTTAACATTAAAATTATTAAGTTTATCAAAAAGTACCATCATGAGATAAAAGTTGTAAAGCATGTAATTAAAAAGAGAGAGTTATTGTTAATAAATATGCGAGTATTATTTTATCCTGTTTACTTTAGTTTATGTTTACATATCTATTGTCCTTGAAGAAGTGATAACATGAATAAATAAATGTAAATAAATATGAAAAATATTTTTAAAGAAATAACATATTTGCACAAAGAAAATGCAAATTGAAATGAAAAAAGTTTTCATTTTTTTACTTATTAATTACTTATTTAAGTAATTTTTAAAATAAAATATAAATATTATTTGAAGAAAATAATAAAATTGTTTGAGAAAATGCTGTAATTGTTTAAATCGAAGAATAAAAAAGTGAAAAAGTTTTTCAAAAAATATTTTATTTAAAACAAATAAAAAACATATATTTTCTTTGATAATCAAACAATCATATTTGTTAGTTCAAAGATTAGTTTGGTTGGATTATTTCAATGTTTAATGTTTCTTTTACTTTAAAATTTTTATTAAATCTAATTTTATTAAATCTAATTTTTTTAATAATTAAATTTAATTATTAAATCTAAAAGAAACATTTTTCTTTGTGAAAATATGTTATTTCTTTAAAAGTATTTTTAATATAAATTTAAAAAATTAGTGAAAAAATATGATAATAATTATTTGCAATCATATAACTATCGTATAAACAATTAATATAAAAAAATAATTGGAATAAACATGTTACTATATTAAAGCCATTATTGGCCGAATATTGGTATGATAAATAAACCGTTAATGACCCAACATTGTTTACCATATTTAGCTGTGTATAGTTATCTATTATCGAGCCGAAATTATCATTCCATAGTTTTCCCATCATGGTAGTCATTGTCGCGCTAATATTGATGACCTGGCAACAAATCTTATAATTAAGTCAGTATTGATGCATATTTATAATTTAGTCTTTTCTCTCAATCTACCACATAAGTGTTGGTCTTCTTGAAGAATTCCGTCAATTACTCCTAACTAATGGGAAATTATTAAAAGTTTAACAAAAAAATGTGATCGGCTTTTGAGATTTTTGTATTGTTTTGTCGTCGCTGTATAGAGTTTGCGAGTTTTACGATAAATTTAAGATGGCGCCGTGTGGCATCTATGCAAAGGATTATTATGCATTATTATGTATATCGAATTCATTTATTTCAAACTTTTTGTGCGGAAAGTTCTAAATCATGTATTGTATAGTTTTACTTTATTGTAAAGTAAACCTGAGTGGGAAATGGACTCTGCAACTTCATCCGAAAAAAAATTAATCTAACCCAAACCTATTTCTGATTTTAAATTGAAATTAGGTTTGGATTAAGTTAGAATTTCTTTGATGAGAACCGTTAACGCGTTTAAGTTAGAATTTCTTTGGTGAAAACTGTTAACGCATTTCACATTAACTCAAGTATAACACGATGTTAAAGTAAATAAGTTGAAGTTAATAAATTTATCTTTATTAATAATAATGAATAGAAATTCGTAAAGCTGCATTTATTTTGAAATCTTTAGCGAAACTAAACAGTAATCTCGAAGCATAGTGACAGTGACACAATAATAAGCAAATGTAAATAAAAAAAAAATAATAAAACAAATAGGATGATATAAGTAAATATGAAAACTATGACATTTCAAAATTGCATATTTCAAGAACTAAAAGAGAGATCCTTATTATTCAAAGCATGTATTATTTAGGAATGTATCTTCTACAATATATCTTAAAGATTCATGTAAGTTAATGTCAAGATTTATCATGTGCTATTTTGAATTTGTTAGTTTGTTTTGACATCTGATTTTAATTTACAATTTGTTAATTTTGAAATCCGATTTGCAATTACAAAACTTTTATAAACATATAAATATAATACATATAGCATCTTTTATATTTGACACAGCCGATCGTTCTTCGTGCATATATTTTATGCAAATAAACATTTATAATTATAATTATAGACAATTGCTACATTATAATTATGATATATACGTCAAATTATAAAATAGATTTATAGAAATAGAGATTCTTTTTTAATGTTTACATAACATGTTATATTTGTTTATAACTTTAACATTTGTTTTTCTAGCGAACTCAAGAACTGGCAGTGCCGCTTTAAACTCGAGATACAAATGGCAAATGTCAGTTTACAAGACTTCTTGGTGATGACATGCGATGTACATGATGCACTCACCATACAGAGGTAAATAGTTCATTGAATATTCAAGCAAACAATAATACTCTATAAGACAATATGAAACCAAGCTCTATATATAAACCTTCATTATATATACATAATAATTCTAAACTAGATCGCCAAAATTTGCAAGTACATTTTTCGATGAATTTGAAACAGGTTTCTTCTTAATAAATATAATGAGTTCTTAATAGCTTGTTTACAAGCTGAAGTCTTAAATTAAATTTTAAACATAATAGATAAATGGGTTTAATTTAAAAAAAATTTTAATAAAACTATTTATTTTAAGATTTAATTATTAAGATTTTTAATATAAAAGATATTAAATCGATTAAAAAATTATTTAATATAAAAAATAGATTTATTATAAAAATTTATTTTTTAGTAGCCGTATTTTTGCACATAGTAAAACGAATTTATTTTAATCATGGCATTATTTTTTTTAATAAAATAATATTTTGTACCTTTAAATAATTTTCATAAAATTTAACATTTTTATTGTAATTTATCAGTTATATAAAATATTTTCTTACATATTTCTTTACATATTTAAAAAATTAATGAAAATGCATTTATGTTTCAGTAATAAGTTATAGTTATTTAGTATAAATCTGCACATGTACATAAATATGTCAAAAAATATGGTAGTGTCAAGTCACACGCAACAAAGATCGCGCGCAGCAATGGCGAAATGCATCGTATATCGATGCGAAGAAAATTGAGAGTAAAATTATCATATCATCATCATCAAATTATCGTATATCAATAACAGTTGAAGCGATTAAGTTCCTAGTAGGCCTAAACGATAGATTGAGTTTGAATTATATAATAAAAGTGTGCTTACTTTTCCTTTATTGTTCTACGAATAGAGAAATTATCGCAAACTTCGAAACACAAAATTTATGTTTTAAGAAATGTTCCTTCGATGCCAAACAGTCGCTGGAAAATGAGAATTGCTTGAGAATCTCTTGTTCAGTTTCAGTAAAATTAGCTTGTAACATCTTCAGAGTGATCGACTCTACATCTATTGAATTGTTATAATTCCTCTCTGCCTTTTTCCTGCTCTCTCTCTCTCTCTCTCTCTCTCTCTCTTTTTCTCTCCTTCTCTTTCCCTCTCTCTCTCTCTCTCTCTCTCGCTTTTAGATTAATACATAAAACATTTATATATATATATATATATATATATATATATATATATATAACATACACTTTCATATATATACATATATCTCTGTATACAAAAATATGGAAAAAAATATATATATATATATATATATATATATATATACATATACATATATATGTATAATGTAAAAACTATTTAAATAATTGTAATGTCATTGTCAAATCATCTGAAAGAGAATGGAGATTCTATAAAATAATATTACAATCACATTAATTATTTTATTTAATACAAAAGAAAAAATATATATACTTACATTTAAATCAATGTGAAAAAGAATGTAGTTACTTTATTCAATATAAAACAAAATTCGATATGTGTCTATTATTGAATATGAAAAAAGGGCTAAATATTTGATGTAACATTTTTTAATTACCATAATACTGTATGTATTATCTTTCCATTTTTATGTATGCGTTATGTGTAAATATTAACTTACAAATTCAAATAGAAAGATGTTATTATGGATTTTTTACATTGTACATATGTATATCTATCCACATTTCTATCTACGTGGATACGTATGCGTGAATATATGCACACATATATACGTATAGTATATGAATATACTATACGTATATATGTGTGTATATATTCACGCGTAAAGAATCAAAAATAATATCTTTCTATCTCTATGTGCCTATATATAGGTTTGCACACATACGCAGTCACACAGATAGATATGGAAAGATAATAGCAATTAATGAAAATTGCACAATACAAATAAAATTATGAGTAATAATAATAATAATATTGTGTATATTGTCTTTCTATCTCTTTATCTATATGTACGCGTATGTATACAAATTCAATATACAAATAAAAGAATATTATTACAGATTCTTTATTTTTATATATATAATATTTAATTTACACAAAAAATAGTGTTATTTTAAATTATTAAAAATAAAAACTTACAAAAATATTTTAATTAAAAGAAGTTATGTATACAAAATAGATATTTTAATTTTTTACATATATGCTACAAAAATAAGGATGCGAAATAGTTGCGCCAACCGAAAATAAAAAATTATATAACTATTTTAACTGAAACAGTTGTAGAAAATAGTTGCTTTAATTTCTTACAAAAATAATGATATTAAAAAGTTGCACTAATTAAATAAAAATTTATGCTATATACTATATAAATTTTTTTATTTTTAATATTAAAAGAAAATATCCAATAATACAAAATACAAAAAACATAAAATAAAAAATTAATAGAAATTTAAAACTTAAAAATTAATACAAAAATTAAAAGTGCAAATAAAAAAAATAAAAAATTTTAATTAAAAAAACTAAGCGTTGTTAAATTAAACAATATGCTAAAATTAATACATTCTTTAATACACTTACATTGCAGTTATAATAATATAATTAAATTAAATATAATTTTAAAGGGGAAGCTTTGTTTGCCTACATTCCCGATTGCCTACAGCTTTATTTGCCTACAAGCATTGTTGTACACATATAAAAATTAAAAATACGAACGTATGTTTGTCATTACACACGTTCATAATGACACATGTCATTATTGTGCTCATACACATTGTACACATGACATTATTGTGCACATACATATTGTACACATGACATTATTGTGCACATACACATTGTACACATGACATTATTGTGCACATACACATTGTACACATGACATTATTGTGCACATACACATTGTACACATGACATTATTGTGCACAAACACATTGTACACATTTATATGATGTTGGCCGACGACTAACACTTTTTTTAAATAATTATGTGTGAAATCAAGTATTTCGTTTGTAAATGATTGTAGTGCATTTATTTTTGTTTGTTAATTCATAATTAATTTTTAATTAATTATTTAATTGTAGACCATAAAATTAGCCAAAATGTACTATAAAATTACAAAAATAGATGTGAAATCGATTGTATTTCGTTTGTAGATGATTGTAGTACATTTATTTTTGTTTGTTAGTTTATAATTAATTTATAATTAATTATTTAAAGTTTGAAATATACCAAAGTACATGCATAGACAGGAAGCACGCGCGCGCGCGCATGCGCGCACACACTACACATCGCACACACGGTGGGGGGGGAGGGGGGTGCAAATGTGGCCTTCGGCCCCTCTCCTGCACTCGTCCCGTCGGTAGGCTGGGTGGATCTTACTTTACATTGCAATACAATTGATTTCACACATAATTATTTAAAAAAAGTGTTAGTCGTCGGCTAACATCATACAAATGTGTACAATGTGTATGTGCGCAATAATGTCATGTGTACAAAACGTTAACATGAATTTCTTATATTATGTGCACAATAATATCATGTGTACAATGTGTATGTGCACAATAATTACATATGTACAAACATACGTTTGTATTTTTAATTTTTATATGTGTACAATATGCTTGTAGGCAATCGCTCTGTGGGCAATCGGAAATGTCGGTAATTGAAATTGTCGGCAAAACGTTGTAGGCAATCAGGAATGTAGACAAACGGGACCTCCCCCACCCAAGTATAATTTATTTGTTGTACGATTTTTTGTAGCACGGATATGTCTCCTGTTATATCCAAGTTATTAGGTATATCCGTGTTATTTCGAGTATATACCCAAGTGACAAAAAATCATTAGCTACTTAATTAATTCAATATAGATTTTGTCAATAATATAATATATGCAATATTTTTTATGTTTGCGAAAAGAAGAAGAAAATATAATTTTATTCATCCACCAATAGAGAATCACTGTGTGTAAAAACTAGAAAGATTTTCATAAATATTCTATAACATAAATATATGAAAAAGTTTATTTATATATGTATCTACATAAATACATTTGTAGGATATTTTAAGATATTTAAAAAATCTAATCAGTAAATCAGAGAACGTGATTCACAGTTTGAAGTTTAAATACACGTTTATGTTAGATTGTAATAAAATAAAAATAATACAATCTTTACGTGTAAGTAACAAATATGTGAAAAATATTATATTTAAATAAAAACATTTTAAATAAAAATATTTTTGTATAAAATAATTATTTAAATTTCCTATAAAAATAATAATATCAGAAAATTGCGCCAAAAGAATAAAAATTTATGTTGTAAAATATTTTTATTTTATTATTTCCAATATTAAGAAAAATTATATTTAATAAATCGCATTATAATTAAAATAGTAGTAAAACTAAAAAAAATTTATTTTGTAAATAACTAAATGTACAATATACACATATCTAAGGCTTTGGGATATAATTATTGAAGGAAAATTTCTTATAAACTTTACATCGCATAAGTCAAACTTACACCAAAGCAAGGTATAAAAACTTGATGTGCTCGGGTCGTATTAAAATATATTGTCTCAAATTTATTGGTATATATATATATATATTTATACAGAATGTCTGCAAAATCTGCTCTACGACGGGAGATGCGATCGACTCTGAACATCCTTATACGTATATATATATATATATATATATATATATATATATATATATATATATATATAATTTATATATATATATTGAATTTGTCAATTTTGATATAGAATTTTATTCAATAGAATTTTATTCAATTCAAATATTCAAATCTTTAAGTTCTTAAGTAATCTTAAGCAATCTTTAATTTTTAATAAACATAATTGAAAACTATTTGGTTTTCAATGATTTAATTCGCAATCGAATATCTTTTGACAGCTGAAAATTCTAACAACATATTTAATTTTGATAACAATAAAACTTGTCCAATATATTATATACTGAAGTTATAATATGAAAGATAAAAATAAATATAGACATTTTCTGTATATGTATAATTGAGATCTAAGCTATCGATTAAGTCTGTTAACAAGATTGACTCAGCTGTTACTAAAATCCGATAATGTAAGATACTCGTAACTTATGATTTGGATGACTCACGTACAGATACTGCACGTTTCGTCTCGCTGTTGCTATTGATCTGGCACAAGATGTTTTGCTTTATATCTTAATAAATTGT
Organism: Cataglyphis hispanica; assembly: GCF_021464435.1. Classification (NCBI taxonomy): domain Eukaryota; kingdom Metazoa; phylum Arthropoda; class Insecta; order Hymenoptera; family Formicidae; genus Cataglyphis; species Cataglyphis hispanica. Next base: position 4,961,628 of record NC_065962.1, on the reverse strand, counting down.
ACAATATGATTATTTATTTTCAAAATTTACATACAATGCACCCAATATAGAATTTTACGTTTCTGAAATATTAGTTTTATATTTCATATATTTGCAATAAATAGATCATTATAGTGATAATTCATTATGAAAATGCACTACGAAGGAAATAGATCGCATAAAAACATTCATTAATTCATGTTACTTAAAGATTAATTGTTTGGTAAAGCAAAATCAAACTAGAAAATCGATGCTCATGCTTGATAGACTAGTTTATGATTGGCGTTGCTCGGGCAACCGTAAATAGCTAGTAAGAGATAGCCAACGGACGGCAGGAGACGCGTGTCGATTGCGAATCATGCTTGTCATGATTGTCGCTGCCGAGACGAGCACTTTATCGGAATATTCGGAATATATGTTCAATATTTAAATGAAAATTTCTTTTATATTGATGTTCATCGGATTGTGTTAATATATAAAGATTTAAATTAAATAGCTGTTTTTTCGATATCAATGTTTATTATGTCGTAATTATTGTGAAAATTACATTTCAAAAAAGATTAAACATTCAAATTTACATTAATCTTTCTCAAATGAATATTTTTGCTTTGATTTAACAATATTTATAATAATAACTATGATTGATTTTGTTATTAGTTTCTTAAACAAAAAAGATATTCTAAAATTATATATTTAGAAATATATATAGGATGTCCGGAGTCAATCGCACCAACTGTCGTGTACAGATAGAGCAGATAAAACTGAAGAAGAAAAGTACTGTATCATTTTTTCTATAATGCTTAATAAAAGAGTTATTATTGAGGTAGTGGATGATGGATCGTAGCGGCGGAGCTCTCTCACACTATCAGGCGCGCGGCTTACTGACGTGTGTCCGACTAAAGAACAGCGCTGATTAGCCAGACTTTACTCAATAATAACTTCTTTCTGAAGCGTTATAGAGGAAAATGGTACAGGACTTTTCGACTCAGTTTGGCCCAATCTACCTTCACACTTGTGGGTGTGTCAAAAGTTTCAGGACACCTTGCATATATACAATATAGTATATATATATATATATATATATATATATATATATATATATATATATATATAATACTAACTTACACCAGATCACGTTTTATTTAATGTATATGGCGTCTAAAAATTGCAAATAATTCATAGAAATTCTTTTGTTAATAACTTTTTAATAAACAATAAGCGACGGCTAAAATCTCTTGGATGTAATTTAGGATAGTGACCTTGATAAGATATATTAAGATCAAGGTTATTGGGGCTGGGTTCTCTTTTGTAAAGTTTTACGTTAAAAATATATATTTATTATATTTATTATTTAAGAAGTCATAGATGTCTAGTAAATGAAAAAATATAATATTATTTTTAACAAGCAGTAACATTTTTTATTTGTACAAGTAAATATAACTTTTTCTTTGTGAAAAATATATTTTTAATAATAAAATTAAGATAAAATATTACATAAAATATTAAAATAAAAGAACAATAATAGAGTTCTAAATAATTGTGCGCGCTTGCAAAGTGATAAAAAGATAATCTCCATAAATGATTTAAAATAAAAAATGAGCTATATATTGACAAAGGCTTTTGTGATAAAAATAATGTATAAATATAAATAGCAATGAAAAGCCGAGCGCGGGTGTAGTTAGCGCATACAAAAAAAATATTTTTATTTATTATTAACAATATATATACATTAATGAACGTTTTTGGCCTTTTCTTTGAGCCATCTTCAGCGCAATGAAAGGCAAACTAAAAGGTTTGAAACATATGATAAATTACGCATATTAATTGTTATTATAATATATAGCGTACCGCATTAGTGGAATGATTGTTACACCGTCCTTTTACGCGGTAAGATCTACATTTATAATTCTCGTGTTCTGCGATCTCCAATCTGAACATTAATTTCACACAATTTATTAGCACGCTGCCATGCATTTTATATATTTGAGATTATTCCTTCTTTTTACTTGAGGTACGTTATTTTGGCTGCACCATCTTCTGCTTTTGAAAACATTGTGTATTTTTAACTCTTTCCATTCAGCCAACTTCTTTCCATACTACAATTCACAATTGAGATAGGTCTTTACATGACTAAAAACTAGATATAATCTATTACCGTCTTTTTCCTTTTTTTAGGCTTATTGTTAGAAGTTCACAAGCTCATTATAAGAAAACAAATAACTTCGCAACATTATATGATAAAAAGCATTACGTGATACACTACCGCAATCTGCAGCAGTGTACGCGTCACGGTCTTCGAATCGCAAAGATTTATCGCGTATTGCAATTTTCACAATCTCCATGGCTCCGCGATTACATCGAATTTAATATAAAATTCCGAACACTCGCGAGAAATGATTTCGAAACAAATTTATATAAATTAATGAATAACGCGGTATTTGGCAAAACAATGGAAAATGTGCGCAATTATGTTAACGTAAAATTAGTAACAAAGTGGGATGGACAGAGGCAATGATCGCAAAACCGAATTTCCATAGAAGCGTTTTTTCGGAAAACTTGATCGCCATAGAATTGCGCAGTGAAGTGAAATTTAATAAACTAATTTACGTCGGTATTTGCATACGATATATCGAAAGTGTGTTTGTACGAGTTTCACCACGAATACATGATACCGTTATATCGCGACAATTGTAAAGTCATGTACACCGACACAGATAGTTTAATTTATCACATCAAATGCGACAACGTGTATGAGATTAAAATCGCAATATCGATAGATTCGATATGAGCGATTATCCATCAACAACGCGTACGATATACTTGTAAATAAAAAAGTACCGGGTTTAATGAAAGATGAAAATGGCGCGATCATGACTGAATTCGTTGGACTTAGAGCAAAAATGTACGCGTTGTTAGTAGATGATAAAAAAGATACGAAAAAGGTTAAAGGAGTCAAGAACAACGTTGTCGCGAGAACGATAACGTTTGACAATTACACGCGGTGTTTGAACAAAGAGATTGAAATGACACGTCAACAATCGTGTAATAGATCAAAATTACATTAAATATATCCGCGAAATAAAAATTACTCTAAGTCTGTACGATGATAAGCGGTATATCGTATCCGAAACGGCTGACATGTTACGATGGGGACATTATCGGAAACCTTTATAAAATGTAATATAATGTAACATAATATAATGTAGCTACTAACTACGAATAAAGGTCACGGACTTTATCTCGCCGTACAAATATGGAGAAGGACTGTATCTTGACCCGTACAAACGTGGACAGGAAGTGACAACGAAGAAAAAAAAAGTCAAAGGTGTTAAATATGCCCACGGACATGACAACGAACATACAATTAGAACAACTAGCAAAACGTATGCGTACCATTCTTTAGAGACGTTTTTATGCGAGATTCTTTATCAATCGGTGGTATACGTCGAAACGAGTGTGAATTTGGATAACATAAAAGGATCAGGTACTCATTGGATGGCCTACGCAAAGAGGGGGAATCGCGTTATATATTTTGACAATTTTGGCAATCTTTGATCACCGAATGAATTAGTGCGATATTTCGGGCGAAATGTGACGAATATACGTACAATCACACATACACCTGTTCAAACTTATGATCAGAACATCTGCGGACAATTGTGCAGTTTTTTCGTACTGTCGATGATGATCGGTGTGAATTTAAAGCCTGACGATGCGCTGTTAAGACTCAGTATTCGTTAAACAGTTTTTCCGACATGTCTAAGACATTTACGCTGACCGGGAAGAGTAGCATCCTCGCGGCACACTACATCCAGCCATAGATTTGAGCGACAGTGACTATGAGCTCGGTCTAACGAATTTTGAAACTTATCATACGATGCCGAACGTGAATTCCTCGAATAATAAATTTTATTTCGATGAAAATGACGGAAATTACGATTCCCGAGGGATCGTACGAGATACACGCCATACATGAGTTTTTGAAACGAGCAATTTTACGGAAACGCCCACGACGCCTGGTTCACACCGACAATTGTTTCGATAAAAGCGGTGATCCCGTCGGGAGAGGAGATCGTTCGAGCGAACAGTGACGAGGACGAAACTATAGAATACTCGATAATGCTACTTGTTAATTATAATATGATAAATTGCGAGATAAAGTGCGCTTTCAGAGTAAATTTTGACAAACCCAAACAACATTGGATCGCTGCTGAGATTCTCGAACCGTATACTGCAACCGAGACAGTGGCATCAATCGAACGTACCAATTAATATCATCAACGTAAACATTATCCGCATAGAGTATAACGTGACAGCAACGACAACGCGTTCATATGAATTTTCATCGAGCGTGCCGCCAGGATATAAGATTTCGGAAACGCTTGCATAGATCATTTACCTGCCTATCATCGTGCGGAGCATTACGGATCTAACGATACGCATTGGATCAAGGCGAACGATTGCTCGATTTTCGAGGAGAAGATATCACTATCAGATTGCACGTACGACGGCGACAAAATTAGCGTGCGATATATAAGGTGCTCGTGATGAACGACTCGAAAAACGTGAGAGATAATATTATCTTTACGGCACCAAATGATGATATCATCCGATCATCATCAGCATATTCATTAAGTTGTGCTAAAAAGACAAGAAAGAAGCTCAGCGCGTCGAACATTGAATTTTTATAATCTTTGAGCTTCGCGTTGCGAAATATCTGAGAAGACATGACTGACACCCTTAACATTGAAGGCGAGCCGATTTTTGACGATTGTATCGTCACAAATCCGTACGCTAACACAACGTTTGAGTACAGCGACGAGATACGAATACCCATACAACAACAGAATCTGTACATTGTATGAAAGTTTTTTATACATGAGAAAATTAATGATAAACAAACCAGCTGAAGGATCTGATGTGGCACTGGGAAATAATTGCATCGCATGCAAAACAATTGCATTCATGTTTCATAAAATTCGATACAAACTCGACGGTGTGGAGATTGATCGTAAAAGAAATGTGGGAATAACTAGCACACTAAAACTATGGAACGATATCATCCGATAAAATCGTGATTATGAGGAACGCCGGCTGGGATACGTCGACTAATGCGAATGGATACTTTAATTTTTGCGTACCACTTTACATGTTATAGGGATTTTGCGAAGATTACAAACGCGTGATGATTAACGCTCGTCACGAGTTGATTTTAATATGATCACGCAACAATTGTCTGATTGGAAATTTGGCGTTGGAGCATGTGATTAACATATTCAAGATACAATGGCGAGTGCCATGTTATATTGAACAAGCAAGCTGTCGATGCTGCGCGCCTTGGAAAGCGGACAATATTCCAGCATGGGTTTTCGCTCGTGGGATCTATATGAGTTTCCACTATTGCAGCGTACAACCAAACATTTGTGGGCAATTAAGACCGCGTCTCAACTGGAGAAGCCGCGATACGTTGTCTTCGCTCTGCAGACAAGCCGGAAAAACGTCATGTCCAAGGATACAAGTCGATTCGATTGCAAATTGAACAACGTGAAACTCTATCTGAACTAGGAATGTTATCTATATGACGATCTGAATCTGGATTTCCGTAAAAAGAGATGGTCGATTCTGTACGACACGTACCAGCAAAAACTATTACGAATATCTTATGAGTATCTCGAGCCGAGTCTCACCGTCACGTAGTTTCTACTTAACGGTCCGTTCGTGATCATCGATTGCTCTCGACAAAACGAATTGGTCAAGAGCGCAACCGTGAATGTGAGATTGAAATTCAAGTGTAAGGAGAACGTGCCGATGAATACTAATGTCTTATTATATACGATCGCGTAATTCAGTACAATCCGACCAACGTTGTGCGCAATATCACCTAAGTGTGGTGAATGAGACAATATAAAACCTATAATACATCAGAATCAGTCGCAGTCTTCTTCAGACGTGCTGATATAAAAATGTTATGTCTGTACCAACATTTGTAGACCTGCAAGGATTCTTTATCAAGATAAAATTTGTCGTAAAGGAGGTGGCGATGCTGAGAAAGGGGACCGTTTTGGCGCATTACATTTTTACATATCCTATGTCATGGAATCTTCTCACAAGATCCGTCATGTGCTTCTTGGTTGATTGGGAATCACCATGGATTACGATGGGAAGACGGAAACGTGCCGTACAGCATGGCTAAACGCTTAATTACATCGGTCGTGCTTGTACAGAAGAGGATGACGAGACTCCGACTCTTGTGTACTTCAAGGGATGTCAGAAACGAAAATGGTTGGTGGATTTGCTTGAGAATTATGCAAAAGAAAATCTACATTGAAATGTTGGATGCTGATTATGAAGATATTGAATCTTTAAATAATCTAGATGTTACTAATACTATACGATGTGGAAAATATGTTAAGAATTGCGCATTACAGAATGTATTAAAAATATTTAACTGGTGATCACAATGCCAAAAAGAATTGCGATGTTTTTAAAATATGTAAACATTAATATGTTTTATTCTCTCCCCCACTCCTTACTTCGCGAGTCATTTCTAAAAATTTAAATTGGTTGTCTCTTCCTACTTTTAAATTTCAAAGCATTAATCTCCCCATCACATCATACTTTTAAAAAATAAGCGTTACATATGCTCGGG